>NC_060178.1:107027547-107083171 GCF_021184085.1 Oncorhynchus gorbuscha | reverse complement strand
TCATTTAGAAGTGGTGGGGTTAGGCCGGTGTAGGCCGTGATTGTGAGTCCCACAGGGCGGTGCACAACTGGCCGGCGTCGTCTTCAGGGTTAGGCCGGTGTAGGCCGTGATTGTGAGTCCCACAGGCGGTGCACATCTTGGCCCGGCAGTAATATATAATATAATAATAATAATATATGCCATTTAGGCCGGTGTCATGTGTGCATACCGTATGGATGGTGTGAGTCCCACTAGGCGCCATGCTCTACCAACAACTACAGAAACCATAAGTCTGGGTTAGGCGGTGTCCGTGGGTCCCACAGACGTACTGGCCGGTGTAGGCCGTGATTGTGAGTCCCATAGGCGGCGCACAACTGGCCCAGCGTCGTCTGGGTTAGGCCGGTGTAGACGTAATTGTAAATAAGGATTTGTTTTTAAACGAACTTGCCTAGTTAAAAAAAAAAAAGTTAATTAAAAAAAATATATTTTTAAATGTCCCTCACAGTGCATGGTTCTAGTCTGTTATAGCACAGTTTAATCCACTACAAACTAAAGACATTCTGTTCAATCCATGGTCAGTTCAGGTACTGTGATGAGAAAAATCCCTTGACACACGTTTGTTGTTAATAACCTGGTTTATGGTCTGGATTATTTGAATGGCTTATGAGATCAGTACATGATCAAGTGTCAAAATGTTTTCTACCTTAACTATAAACCTATAGAATACCGTGACTATAAACCTATAGAATACCCCTATAACTATTAACCTATAGAATACCCCTATAACTATTAACCTATAGAATACCGTGACTATAAACCTGTTGTCACGATCGTTATAAGGAGTGGACCAAGATGCAGTGTGGTATGTTTCCATCCTTTTATTAGGATGAGAAACTCAAAGAACAAAAACAATAAAGCAAAAAATGAAAAATAAACCTATAGAATACCACCATCACTATTAACCTATGGAATACCACCATCACTATAAACCTATAGAATACCACTATAAATCTATAGAATACCACTATAAACCTATAGAATACCACCATAACTATAAACCTATAGAATACCCCTATAACTATAAACCTATAGAATACCACTATAAATCTATAGAATACCACTATAAACCTATAGAATACCACTATAACTATAAACCTATAGAATACCACTATAACCCTATAGAATACCCCTATAACTATAAACCTATAGAATACCACTATAAATCTATAGAATACCACTATAAACCTATAGAATACCACTATAACTATAAACCTATAGAATACCACTATAACCCTATAGAATACCACTATAACTATAAACCTATAGAATACCAATATAAACCTATATAATACCACAATAACTATAAACCTATAGAATACCACTATAAACATATAGAATACCACCATAAACCTACAGAATACCACCATTGCTATTAACCTATAGAATACCACCATAACTATACACCTGCAGAATACCACTATAAACGTATAGAATACCACCATCACTATAAACTTATAGAATACCACTATAAACCTATAGAATACCACTATAAACCGAAAGAATACCACTATAAACCTATAGAATACCACTATAAACCTATAGAATACCACTATAAACCGAAAGAATACCACTATAAACCGAAAGAATACCACTATAAACTTATAGAATACCACTATAAACCTATAGAATACCACTAAAGAAACCTATAAACCGAAAGAATACCACTATAAACCTATAGAATACCACTATAAACCGAAAGAATACCACTATAAACCTATAGAATACCACTATAAACCGAAAGAATACCACTATAAACCTATAGAATACCACTATAAACCGAAAGAATACCACTATAAACCTATAGAATACCACTATAAACCGAAAGAATACCACTATAAACCTATAGAATACCACTATAAACCTATAGAATACCACCATAACTATACACCTATAGTTGACAACAGAAAGGTGTCTAATGTATTTGTTCTTTATTGACCACAGAAAGGTGTCTGTCTTTGATATTTTTTTGACAACAGAAAGGTGTCTAATGTCTTTGATCTTTATTGACAACATAAAGGTGTCTGTCTTTGATCTTTATTGACAACAGAAAGGTGTCTAATGTCTTTGATCTTTATTGACAACATAAAGGTGTCTGAAGTATTTGTTTGTTCCCAGGGTTTGAAAGGAGACTCAGGTCCTATTGGCCCCAAAGGTGATCAAGTAAGTCATAATCCTCATCTATGGTTTGGTTTTAAACATTAGTAAATAGCATGAGCTGATGCACACCCCAAACTGTTTTGTAGAGGGGCTGACTAACAAACAGTAAACTGTATGCTAGGTGCTGACTAACAGACAGTACACTGTATGCTAGGTGCTGACTAACAGAGAGTCAACTGTAGGCTAGGTACTGACTAACAGAGAGTCAACTGTAGGCTAGGTGCTGACTAACAGAGAGTCAACTGTAGGCTAGGTGCTGACTAACAGAGAGTCAACTGTAGGCTAGGTGCTGACTAACAGAGAGTCAACTGTAGGCTAGGTGCTGACTAACAGAGAGTCAACTGTAGGCTAGGTGCTGACTGTAGGCTAGGTGCTGACTAACAGAGAGTCAACTGTAGGCTAGGTGCTGACTAACAGAGAGTCAACTGTAGGCTAGGTGCTGACTAACAGAGAGTAAACTGTAGGCTAGGTGCTGACTAACAGAGAGTAAACTGTAGGCTAGGTGCTGACTAACAGAGAGTCAACTGTAGGCTAGGTGCTGACTGTAGGCTAGGTCCTGACTTTAGGCTAGGTGCTGACTGTAGGCTAGGTGCTGACTAACAGAGAGTCAACTGTAGGCTAGGTGCTGACTAACAGAGAGTCAACTGTAGGCTAGGTGCTGACTAACAGAGAGTCAACTGTAGGCTAGGTGCTGACTAACAGAGAGTAAACTGTAGGCTAGGTGCTGACTGTAGGCTAGGTGCTGACTGTAGGCTAGGTGCTGACTGTAGGCTAGGTGCTGACTATAGGCTAGGTGCTGACTGTAGGCTAGGTGCTGACTAACAGAGAGTCAACTGTAGGTTAGGTGCTGACTGTAGGCTAGGTGCTGACTAACAGAGAGTCAACTGTAGGCTAGGTGCTGACTGTAGGCTAGGTGCTGACTAACAGAGAGTCAACTGTAGGCTAGGTGCTGACTAACAGAGAGTCAACTGTAGGCTAGGTGCTGACTAACAGAGAGTCAACTGTAGGCTAGGTGCTGACTAACAGAGTCAACTGTAGGTTAGGTGCTGACTGTAGGCTAGGTGATGACTAACAGAGAGTCAACTGTAGGCTAGGTGCTGACTGTAGGCTAGGTGCTGACTAACAGAGAGTCAACTGTAGGCTAGGTGCTGACTAACGGAGAGTCAACTGTAGGCTAGGTTCTGACTAACAGAGAGTCAACTGTAGGCTAGGTGCTGACTGTAGGCTAGGTGCTGACTAACAGAGAGTCAACTGTAGGCTAGGTGCTGACTAACGGAGAGTCAACTGTAGGCTAGGTGCTGACTAACAGAGAGTCAACTGTAGGCTAGGTGCTGACTAACAGAGAGTCAACTGTAGGCTAGGTGCTGACTAACAGAGAGTCAACTGTAGGCTAGGTGCTGACTAACAGAGAGTCAACTGTAGGCTAGGTGCTGACTAACGGAGAGTCAACTGTAGGCTAGGTGCTGACTAACAGAGAGTCAACTGTAGGCTAGGTGCTGACTAACAGAGAGTCAACTGTAGGCTAGGTGCTGACTAACGGAGAGTCAACTGTAGGCTAGGTGCTGACTAACAGAGAGTCAACTGTAGGCTAGGTGCTGACTAACAGAGAGTCAACTGTAGGCTAGGTGCTGACTAACAGAGAGTCAACTGTAGGCTAGGTGCTGACTAACGGAGAGTCAACTGTAGGCTAGGTGCTGACTAACAGAGAGTCAACTGTAGGCTAGGTGCTGACTAACGGAGAGTCAACTGTAGGCTAGGTGCTGACTGTAGGCTAGGTGCTGACTGTAGGCTAGGTGCTGACTAACAGAGAGTCAACTGTAGGCTAGGTGCTGACTGTAGACTAGGTGCTGACTAACAGAGAGTCAACTGTAGGCTAGGTGCTGACTGTAGGCTAGGTTCTGACTAACAGAGAGTCAACTGTAGGCTAGGTGCTGACTAACAGAGAGTCAACTGTAGGCTAGGTGCTGACTGTAGGCTAGGTTCTGACTAACAGAGAGTCAACTGTAGGCTAGGTGCTGACTAACGGAGAGTCAACTGTAGAGAAAGATAGACAGTTGTGTACTCCATACATGTTCCCAACTATTTGATAGGAAAACATAACCAACATTTCAACAACGCATCGCCTTTTTCAGGGTGGCTTTGTATATTAACATTGTACAATCATGTACACTCATGGATAGATACAAACATTAGGAATAAACGGGTCATGTGACAAAGCACACCACCCAGGTAGCATTACTGATCCTCTGACCTCAGAATCCAATGTGTTTGACCACTGGTCATTTCACCAAACAGACTGAACATCATTGGACAGGAACTACTATCATCATAGCACATTACAAACTTGATCTGCTGTCCAGCCCAGATTATAGTGTTGTACAGAGTCCAATATAGTATTTCTGATCAGTCAGACGTGCCAATTATTTGTACCAGACACATCCTTCTAAAAAACCCTGTGCCTCACTGGTGGTCAGCCTAAACCCGTTCTACTACCATATCATTAGACCTCTAAATGGGTACATGACAAGTTCAACCATTTCCATCATTGGAAAAAGTCTAGACGGGTCCATCAAGCTGGGGATTTAAAGCATTCATAAATACAGTGGAGATGTGATTATCAGCCGTCTTTATAGCCTGTTCATTGAAAGGGAATTTGATTTACAGTAGGCAAATTCCTCTTATTGCAATTCAAAATACACATAGAAAAAAATAATCTAATAGCACAGTGGGATTTCCTTGCTCTGTAAGAGATGGAATGTGTTCCGTTCTCTAATTAGTTACCGTATTGTTCATATTTACACGTACGGTACTCAGGCATGCACACATACACACATTAACTCACACTTTCATTATTGGTGAGGGAGCAGCTGTATGATTGTAGGGTTATGTGCACAGTCTTCCAGCCTTGAAGTTTTAATGAGCTATCTTCTTGGTTCTCTGAGGAGGGAGGGAGGGAGGGAGGGAGGGGGAGGGAGAGAGAGAGAGAGAGAGAGAGAGAGAGAGAGAGAGAGAGAGAGAGAGAGAGAGAGAGGGAGAGAGAGAGGGAGAGAGAGAGAGGGAGAGGCAGGGGAGAGGGAGAGAGAGGAGAGAGAGAGAGAGAGAGAGAGAGAGAGAGAGAGTGAGAGGGAGAGAGAACCAAATGAGTCTATTTTGTAGAGCTATCAGAGATTATTTTGGGTGACAACTGTGAATACAACCAAAATGGTCATGAATAACTAATCAGTCATAAATAACCTTAACTTTCCAGATCATATAGACCTAATTGGTTAGTGAAATAAAGTTTGGCAAATGTCTAAAAACTTTGTACCATGGTTGCAAGTCATTGTAAACAAAATACTGTAGCTCAGTTGGTAGAGAATCGGTCTGGCGATGCCAGGATAGTGGGGTCGACTCCTGGGACCGTAAGTAAAACATATATGCACGCCTGACTATAAGATTCTTTGGATAAAACGTCTGGTAAATGGCATGTAAGACAAGCAGTGAAGGAAGTCCGTTTTTAAAGCAGGATATATCACTTCTTTAGTGACTTCAGTTATCCAGTACACTTATAGTCTAGCACTGATCTGACAAACCATTAAGGAGGTTCTATTTAAAGGAAACTTGTTTTTTAAAAGGACACATGTATTCATTAAAAAGGACACATTTATTCATTAAAAGAACACATGTATTCATTAAAAGAACACATGTATTCATTAAAAGAACACATGTATTCATTAAAAGAACACATGTATTCATTAAAAGAACACATGTATTCATTAAAAAGAACACATGTATTCATTAAAAGAACACATGTATTCATTAAAAAGAACACATGTATTCATTAAAAGAACACATGTATTCATTAAAAGGACACATGTATTCATTAAAAGAACACATGTATTCATTAAAAGAACACATGTATTCATTAAAAGAACACATGTATTCATTAAAAGAACACATGTATTCATTAAAAGAACACATGTATTCATTAAAAGGACACATGTATTCATTAAAAGGACACATGTATTCATTAAAAGAACACATGTATTCATTAAAAGAACACATGTATTCATTAAAAGAACACATGTATTCATTAAAAGAACACATGTATTCATTAAAAGAACACATGTATTCATTAAAAGGACACATGTATTCATTAAAAGAACACATGTATTCATTAAAAGAACACATGTATTCATTAAAAGAACACATGTATTCATTAAAAGAACACATGTATTCATTAAAAGAACACATGTATTCATTAAAAGGACACATGTATTCATTAAAAGGACACATGTATTCATTAAAAGAACACATGTATTCATTAAAAGAACACATGTATTCATTAAAAGGACACATGTATTCATTAAAAGGACACATGTATTCATTAAAAGGACACATGTATTCATTAAAAGAACACATGTATTCATTAAAAGAACACATGTATTCATTAAAAGAACACATGTATTCATTAAAAGAACACATGTATTCATTAAAAGGACACATGTATTCATTAAAAGAACACATGTATTCATTAAAAGAACACATGTATTCATTAAAAGAACACATGCTTACAAAACATAATTCAATGGATAGTGAACATATTTTATTTGAAAATCAGGCAGCGGGAAAGTCTGATATACTATAATGGAGAAATATCCAACTGGTGCATGTGAGAATAGATAGTAGAAGAAACAGATGAGAGTAGACTGGGGAGTTGAGAGGTACTGTTTACGTTGTGTCATGGGAAAACTACTCTCTTCCTAATACTTTCTTTCAAAGAACTTTACACAGTTGGGAAATACCTGGTACCTAATGGCAGAAGTAAAGTATTCTAGACAAACAGTCAGCTTGTGAGAATAGACAGTAAATTAATAGAGAAGAATATAGTTGAAAGTGCGTGATACATTGAGCTAACATTTACTATTGTCATCATGGGAAACCCTCCCATCTCTGAATCTACCACGTGGCTTGTTAACTTAACAAGGTGTCATGGATGTCTCTGTGGTAACACTGCAAATGCTTTTTACGTGATGTTATGAAGCCCATGGTTATGTTATCGTCCGTCAGATCTGATAATATCATGTTATCCACCTGCCACTCTCTCTCTCTCTCTCTCTCTCTCTCTCTCTCACTCACACACAGCACATCACCTGACAGAAAGGAGACACACACACTCACACACACAGCACATCACCTGACATTAAGGAGACACACACACTCACATACACAGCACATCACCTGACAGAAAGGAGACACACACACTCACACACAGCACATCACCTGCCAGAAAGGAGACACACACACTCACATACACAGCACATCACCTGCCACAAAGGAGACACACACACTCACACACACAGCACATCACCTGACAGAAAGGAGACACACACACACTCATCACCTGCCAGAAAGGAGACACACACACAGCACATCACCTGCCAGAAAGGAGACACACACACACACACAGCACATCACCTGCCAGAAAGGAGACACACACATCACCTGCACATCACCTGCCAGAAAGGAGACACACACACTCACACACACAGCACATCACCTGCCAGAAAGGAGACACACACACTCACACACACACATCACCTGCCAGAAAGGAGACACACACACTCACAGACACAGCACATCACCTGCCAGAAAGGAGACACACACACTCACACATACACCACATCGCCTGACAGAAAGGACTTATATGGGATGGACAGCACACCAGACATAGGTTCCTAGGGAATAGGATGGACAGCACACCAGACATAGGTTCCTAGGGAATAGGATGGACAGCACACCAGACATAGGTTCCTAGGGAATAGGATGGACAGCACACCAGACATAGGTTCCTAGGGAATAGGATGGACAGCACACCAGACATAGGTTCCTAGGGAATAGGATGGACAGCACACCAGACATAGGTTCCTAGGGAATAGGATGGACAGCACACCAGACATAGGTTCCTAGGGAATAGGATGGACAGCACACCAGACATAGGTTCCTAGGGAATAGGATGGACAGCACACCAGACATAGGTTCCTAGGGAATAGGATGGACAGCACACCAGACATAGGTTCCTAGGGAATAGGATGGACAGCACACCAGACATAGGTTCCTAGGGAATAGGATGGACAGCACACCAGACATAGGTTCCTAGGGAATAGGATGGACAGCACACCAGACATAGGTTCCTAGGGAATAGGATGGACAGCACACCAGACATAGGTTCCTAGGGAATAGGATGGACAGCACACCAGACATATAGGTTGACAGCACACCAGACATAGGTTCCCAGGGAATAGGATGGACGCACATCAGACATACCAGACATAGGTTCCTAGGGAATAGGATGGACAGCACACCAGACATACATAGGTGGACAGCACACCAGACATAGGTTCCTAGGGAATAGGATGGACAGCACACCAGACATAGGTTCCTAGGGAATAGGATGGACAGCACACCAGACATAGGTTCCTAGGGAATAGGATGGACAGACCAGACATACTAGGGAATAGGATGGACAGCACACCAGACATAGGTTCCTAGGGAATAGGATGGACAGCACACCAGACATACTAGGAATAGGATGGACAGCACACCAGGTAGGATGGACAGCACACCAGACATAGGTTCCTAGGGAATAGGATGGACAGCACACCAGACATAGGTTCCTAGGAATAGGATGGACAGCACACCAGACATAGGTTCCTAGGGAATAGGATGGACAGCACACCAGACATAGGTTCCTAGGGAATAGGATGGACAGCACACCAGATAGGTTCCTAGGAACTAGGTTCCTAGGGAATAGGATGGACAGCACACCAGACATAGGTTCCTAGGGAATAGGATGGACAGCACACCAGACATAGGTTCCTAGGGAATAGGATGGACAGCACACCAGACATAGGTTCCTAGGGAATAGGATGGACAGCACACCAGACATAGGTTCCTAGGGAATAGGATGGACAGCACACCAGACATAGGTTCCTAGGGAATAGGATGGACAGCACACCAGACATAGGTTCCTAGGGAATAGGATGGACAGCTCACCAGACATAGGTTCCTAGGGAATAGGATGGACAGCACACCAGACATAGGTTCCTAGGGAATAGGATGGACAGCACACCAGACATAGGTTCCTAGGGTTGGACAGCACACCAGACATAGGTTCCTAGGGAATAGGATGGACAGCACACCAGACATAGGTTCCTAGGGAATAGGATGGACAGCACACCAGACATAGGTTCCTAGGGAATAGGATGGACAGCACACCAGACATAGGTTCCGGAATAGGATGGACAGCACACCAGACATAGGGGAATAGGATGGACAGCACACCAGACATAGGTTCCTAGGGAATAGGATGGACAGCACACCAGACATAGGTTCCTAGGAATAGGATGGACAGCACACCAGACATAGGTTCCTAGGGAATAGGATGGACAGCACACCAGACATAGGTTCCTAGGGAATAGGATGGACAGCACACCAGACATAGGTTCCTAGGGAATAGGATGGACAGCTCACCAGACATAGGTTCCTAGGGAATAGGATTCACCAGACATAGGTTCCTAGGGAATAGGATGGACAGCACACCAGACATAGGTTCCTAGGGAATAGGATCACCAGACATAGGTTCCTAGGGAATAGGATGGACAGCACACCAGACATAGGTTCCTAGGGAATAGGATGGACAGCACACCAGACATAGGTTCCTAGGGAATAGGATGGACAGCACACCAGACATAGGTTCCTAGGGAATAGGATGGACAGCACACCAGACATAGGTTCCTAGGGAATAGGATGGACAGCACACCAGACATAGGGGAATAGGATGGACAGCACACCAGACATAGGTTCCTAGGGAATAGGATGGACAGCACACCAGACATAGGTTCCTAGGGAATAGGATGGACAGCACACCAGACATAGGTTCCAGGGAATAGGATGGACAGCACACCAGACAGGTTCCTAGGGTTGGACAGCACACCAGACTAGGGAATAGGATGGACAGCACACCAGACATAGGTTCCTAGGGAATAGGATGGACAGCACACCAGACATAGGTTCCTAGGGAATAGGATGGACAGCACACCAGACATAGGTTCCTAGGGAATAGGATGGACAGCACACCAGACATAGGTTCCTAGGGAATAGGATGGACAGCACACCAGACATAGGTTCCTAGGGAATAGGATGGACAGCACACCAGACATAGGTTCCTAGGGAATAGGATGGACAGCACACCAGACATAGGTTCTAGGGAATAGGATAGGTTCCTAGGGAATAGGATGGACAGCACACCAGACATAGGTTCCTAGGGAATAGGATGGACAGCACACCAGACATAGGTTCCTAGGGAATAGGATGGACTAGGGAATAGGATGGCACACCAGACATAGGTTCTAGGGAATAGGATGGGACCAGACATAGGTTCAGACTAGGGAATAGGATGGACACCAGACATAGGTTCCTAGGGAATAGGATGGACAGCACACCAGACATAGGTTCCTAGGGAATAGGATGGACAGCACACCAGACATAGGTTCCTAGGGAATAGGATGGACAGCACACCAGACATAGGTTCCTAGGGAATAGGATGGACAGCACACCAGACATAGGTTCTAGGGAATAGGATGGACAGCACACCAGACATAGGTTCCTAGGGAATAGGATGGACAGCACACCAGACATAGGTTCCTAGGGAATAGGATGGACAGCACACCAGACATAGGTTCCTAGGGAATAGGATGGACAGCACACCAGACATAGGTTCCTAGGGAATAGGATGGACAGCACACCAGACATAGGTTCCTAGGGAATAGGATGGACAGCACACCAGACATAGGTAGGATGGACAGCACACCAGACTAGGGAATAGGATGGACAGCACACCAGACATAGGTTCCTAGGGAATAGGATGGACAGCACACCAGACATAGGTTCCTAGGGAATAGGATGGACAGCACACCAGAGACATAGGTTCAGACATAGGTTCCTAGGGAATAGGATGGACAGCACACCAGACATAGGTTCCTAGGGAATAGGATGGACAGCACACCAGACATAGGTTCCTAGGGAATAGGATGGACAGCACACCAGACATAGGTTCCTAGGGAATAGGATGGACAGCACACCAGACATAGGTTCCTAGGGAATAGGATGGACAGCACACCAGACATAGGTTCCTAGGAATAGGATGGACAGCACACCAGACATAGGTTCTAGGGAATAGGATGGACAGCACACCAGACATAGGTTCCTAGGGAATAGGATGGACAGCACACCAGACATAGGTTCCTAGGGAATAGGATGGACAGCACACCAGACATAGGTTCCTAGGAATAGGATGGACAGCACACCAGACATAGGTTCCTAGGGAATAGGATGGACAGCACACCAGACATAGGTTCCTAGGGAATAGGATGGACAGCACACCAGACATAGGTTCCTAGGGAATAGGATGGACAGCACACCAGACATAGGTTCCTAGGGAATAGGATGGACAGCACACCAGACATAGGTTCCTAGGGAATAGGATCATAGGTTCCTAGGGAATAGGATGGACAGCACACCAGACATAGGTTCCTAGGGAATAGGATGGACAGCACACCAGACATAGGTTCCTAGGGAATAGGATGGACAGCACACCAGACATAGGTTCCTAGGGAATAGGATGGACAGCACACCAGACATATGTTCCTAGGGAATAGGATGGACAGGAATAGGATGGACAGCACACCAGACATAGGTTCCTAGGGAATAGGATGGTTCCAGCACACCAGACATAGGTTCCTAGGGAATAGGATGGACAGCACACCAGACATATGTTCCTAGGGAATAGGATGGACAGCACACCAGACATAGGTTCCTAGGGAATAGGATGGACAGCACACCAGACATAGGTTCCTAGGGAATAGGATGGACATATGCTAGGGAATAGGATGGACACCAGACATAGGTTCCTAGGGAATAGGATGGACAGCACACCAGACATAGGTTCCTAGGGAATAGGATGGACAGCACACCAGACATAGGTTCCTAGGGAATAGGATGGACAGCACACCAGACATAGGTTCCTAGGGAATAGGATGGACAGCACACCAGACATGGGTTCCTAGGAATATGATCAGACATAGGTTCCTAGGGAATAGGATGGACAGCACACCAGACAGGTTCCTAGGGAATAGGATGGACAGCACACCAGACATACAGTAGGTTCCTAGGGAATAGGATGTCATGTGGTATGAAGACCATACTATTTGCAACTCATCCTTTAGTTATGCTATGCCAGACAAGCTCAATCAAGCCCAGATAATATTTTTGAAATTATATGAAATAGTATTTGAACCCAGCTGTGGTGGACAACACACACACACAGCTAAATGAAGCAGTAACACAAGGTGCTGTTTATTTTGACTGACCTTTAAAGCTCTGCATGCACAAGCCCTCCCGCAAGTACCGCCGCTTGGCTCGACGTGGAGGTAACTTCTTCAGACATGTATTTAGAGTAGTAATAATCTCTGCCAGTATTTACAGTCTAAGAGAATGATTGAATATCAGCAATTCCTTTCCTTTCAAAATGAATCGTCTGAATGTGTATCACTTGACGTTCCGTGTTGTACTGTACGTTGTGTGTGATCGGTGCTGAGGAAAGATCCATATAAGAGTCAATAACTTGATGAATGACTAATGAGTTCAACGATAAAAAACAACCGTTTCTCTCTCCCACAGGGCGATATGGGTCTTCAAGGTCTGCCTGGTCTAAGTGTAAGTATGCAGTCTTTTATGCATCTGTCTTCATATGAATCTATACACACACACACGCACACACGCACACACACACACACACACACACACACACACACACACACACACACACACACACACACACACACACACACACACACACACACACACACACAC
Source organism: Oncorhynchus gorbuscha (assembly GCF_021184085.1). Classification (NCBI taxonomy): domain Eukaryota; kingdom Metazoa; phylum Chordata; class Actinopteri; order Salmoniformes; family Salmonidae; genus Oncorhynchus; species Oncorhynchus gorbuscha. The sequence goes on along the minus strand of NC_060178.1, from coordinate 107,070,064 downwards.
ACACACACACACACACACACACACACACACACACACACACACACACACACACAGGGGGGATGAGGAGGGGGATGTGGAAGGGGAGGAATGAGGGGGATGAGGAGAGTGGAAGGAGGGGGATGAGGAGAAGGCAAGAAGGAGGAGGAATTAGGGGGGGATGAGGAGAGGGGAAGGAGGGGGATAAGGAGAGGGGAAGGAGGAGGAGGAATGAGGGGGATGAGGACAGTGGAAGGAGGGGGCATGTGGAGAGGGGAAGGAGGAGGGATGAGGGGGGATGAGGAGAGGTGAAGGAGGAGGGATGAGGGGGAATGAGGAGAGGAGGAGGGATGAGGGGGGATGAGGAGGGGAGAGAGGGATTTGGAACTACTCAGGTGAACAGTCTCAGTGTCACATTACCATCCACCTCTGTGCTGTCTGGGAGGTCAGGCAAGGAGAGGCTAGACAGGTGTAGATGAGGATGGTTAACCCCCTCTCTCCACACCTCTCCTGGGGCTTGGAGCATGGTGGAGAGCAGGCAGGTAGACCACTGGTCTGGAGCTCTGGGGGGAACGATGGGAAGGGCAGGAAGAGATGAGAAGGGGGTGACAGGTAGCATCCATGGTGGACCTACATGTGTGAGAGAAGTTGAAGACATGGTTTCCTTCACTCTGTCTCTCAACTTTGAAGTTTTATTTGTCAAATTTAAGTTATCACGTATGCCGAATTCAACAGGTGAAATGCTTACTTTACAAGCTCTTAACCAACAATGCAGTTTTGAGAAAATGCTTTAAGAAAATATTTACAAAGAAAAAAAAGTAACACAATAAAATAACAATAATGAGGCTGTATACAGGGGGCACCGGTACTGAGTCAGTGTGCAGGGGTACAGGTTAGAGGTCAGTTGTACATGTAGGTAGGGGTAAAGTGACTATGCATAGATAATAAACAGCGAGTAGCAGCAGTGTTAAAACAAAGGGGGATGGGGTGTCAATGTAAAAAGTCCTGGCGGCCATTTGATTAATTGCTCAGCAGTCTTATGGCTTGGTGGTAGAAGCTGTTAAAGAGCCTCTTGGACCTAGACTTGGGGCTCTGGTACCGCTTGCCGTGTGGTAACAGAGAGAACACTTGGGTGACTGGAGTCTTTTTTTGGGCCTTCTTCTGACACCGCCTAGTATATAGGTGCTGGATGGCAGGAAGCTTGGCCCCGGTGATGTACTGGGCCGTACGCACTACCCTCTGTAGCGCCTTATGGTTGGATGCCGAGCAGTTACCACACCAGGCGGTGATGCAACCGGTCAGGATGCTCTCGATGGTGCAGCTGTAGAACTTTTTGAGGATCTGGGGACCCATGCCAAATCTTTTCAGTCTCCTAAGGGGGAATAGGTTTTGTCGTGCCCTCTTCACAGCTGTCTTGGTATGTTTGGACCATGATAGTTTGTTGGTGATGTGGACACCAAGGTAACTCTCGTCCCGCTCCACTACAACCCCTTTGATGTTAATGGGGGCGTGTTCAGATCAAATCAAATCGAATCAAATCAAATCAAATTTTATTTGTCACATACACATGGTTAGCAGATGTTAATGCGAGTGTAGCGAAATGCTTGTGCTTCTAGTTCCGACAATGCAGTGATAACCAACAAGTAATCTAACTAACAATTCCAAAACTACTGTCTTATACACAGTGTAAGGGGATAAGGAACATGTACATAAGGATATATGAATGAGTGATGGTACAGAGCAGCATACAGTAGATGGTATCGAGTACAGTATATACATATGAGATGAGTGTGTAGACAAAGTAAACAAAGTGGCATAGTTAAAGTGGCTAGTGATACATGTGTTACATAAGGATGCAGTCGATGATGTAGAGTACAGTATATACATATGCATATGAGATGAATAATGTAGGGTAAGTAACATTATATAAGGTAGCATTGTTTAAAGTGGCTAGTGATATATATTCGGCCCTCCTTTTCTTGTAGTTCACAATCATCTCATTTCTCTTGCTCACATTGAGGAAGAGTTTGTTGTCCTGGCACCACACTGCCAGGTCTCTGGCCTCCTGCCTATAGGCTGTCTCATCATTGTTGGTGGAACAGCCTATAGGCAGGAGGCCTTACCACCGCTGTGTCGTTAATGATGGTGTTGGAGTCTGCGTGGCCAAGCTAGACTTGGGTGAACAGGGAGTATAGGAGGGGGCTAAGCACGCACCCAGCTCTCCTCTCTTCTCCTCAGTTCTCCTCTCCTCAGTTCTCCTATCTTCTCCTCAGCTCTCCTCTCTTCTCCTCAGCTCTCCTTTCTTCTCCTCAACTCTCCTCTCCTCTCCTCAACTCTCCTCTCCTCTCTTCTCCTCTCTTCTCCTCAGCTCTCCTCTCCTCAACTCTCCTCTGCTCTCCTCTCTTCTCCTCCCCACTGACTCAGTCTAGGAGTTCCAGACGCCAGTCTCTCCCAGTAGACCCTCAGCGTTTAGTGAATCCCAGTAGAAGCCTCAGCATGCTTCATGCATAGTGCTCCTATAATTGGGCTGGCTGCACTGTCTGCTTGTCCTCTCTAGTTCTGTTAACATGTGCCCAGGGGAGAGGGAGCTTAGTGGGAGCATAGCCTAGAAACTCCTAGAGAGACTGGTAGATTAATATACACACACATGCATGGGTGCACACACACTCACAGAGACGCACAATGCTCACACGCGCACACACAAACAATGCATGAACCCATGCACGTCCACACACACACACACTAATACACACAGGGCCTGGGTGGTGGTAATAGGGGAGGTGATGGGTGAAGATTAAGAGTATACTGTGAGTGGTTAGCTAATTATCTGCCCTGCCACGTCTCATTAGCACTGGAGCGAGGCAGAGTGTGTGTGACACCGTCCCTTTCATGTCACCCAAATACTTACCAAACCCCAACCGAAAACTGTCACGGTTGACGAGCTATTTACACTAGCTAATTATACATTAATAAGAGAGGAATCAGGATAACATAAATTCTATCCTGGCAATCGAGAACACCATGGTTGGCGTTACCAGGTCTTCTCACAACAGACTTGTAAACAACATTGCGGTGATAGTGGACGTACTATCACTGAACACTTACTGAACACTACTAAACGGTAGTATAGATGAACTAGCCGATATACCCCATTCAGTTTAACCCAAGGTTTCCCTTTTACAAGCACTGTGCAGATATGCTATACATTGAGAATGAATTGAGTTAGTAAAGCAGTGCTTTGTGAGATAGAACATTGTGTTTTATAGAGGGGCATCACGGTTCCTAGCTGTCATTCATGTTTACAGCCGCTGTCACAGATACCAAAGGCTTGTCAGCCGTCTTGTTAAACGATAGATTTCTGTCCATCGTTTTAAAGAAGCAATCTGTGATTTAAAAAAAAACTTTGAAGCCGCCACCCTGCCACAGTTTTGGTAAACGGCTAAGGACTGCCAGGCCATGATATCAAAATCAAATCAAATCAAATCAAAATGATAGTTTTAACCATATTCTGAAGCTCAGCAGGGCGAGGCAACCCTGTTCCTGGAGTACACAGGTACTGCAGTGTTTTGTTCTAACTAGGCACCACACCTGACCAACTGAGCTAATTGATCAGTTCAGTGATTGCCTAAATTCAACACACCTGGTCTTCCAGGTCGATTAAATCAAAAACAGGAACTGCCTACCCCTGATGTGCAGTGTTTGTTTACAATTATATAGAAGCTTATATTTGGGGTTTGATGGGGTACGACAGTTGAACTAAGCTCATGAAGCATTTGAAGTTGTCATGGGTATATATCACCCCCCCAAAAAGTACAAAAATGGATGTACCAACTACAGATTGCACCTTTAAGCACAGAGACAGGGGCCTGTGAGTGACACATTCTGTACACGTGTCATGTTATGAATGGCTATTTTCTGCAGCTGCTGCTTCCAAGAAAAAGGCCTCTGTGTTTTTGTGAGGATGCCAATTGAAAGGGGACACTACTTATTTGGGATGGATGTGTAAGCTGATAGGTTGATCTGTGGCCCTGAATGTGGACAGTAGTTTGTGAGGACAGACAAATCTGTCTGTCTGTCCGTCCGTCTGACTGTCTCCTGTCTGTCTGTCTGTCTGTCTGACTGTCTCCTGTCCGTCTGTCCATCTGTCCGTCTGTCCGTCTGTCCGTCTGTCTGTCTGTCCGTCTGTCTGTCTGTCTGTCCGTCTGTCTGTCTGTCTGTCTGACTGTCTCTGTCTGTCATCCGTCTGACTGTCTCCTGTCCGTCTGTCCATCTGTCTGTCCTTTTGATTGTCTGTCTGTCTGTCTGTCTGTCTGTCTGTCTGTCTGTCTGTCTGTCTGTCTGTCTGTCTGTCTGTCTGTCTGTCTGTCTGTCTGTCTGTCTGTCTGTCTGTCTGTCTGTCTGTCTGTCTGTCTGTCTGTCTGTCTGTCTGTCTGTCTGTCTGTCTGTCTGTCTGTCTGTCTGTCTGTCTGTCTGTCTGTCTGTCTGTCTGTCTGTCTGTCTGTCTGTCTGTCTGTCTGTCTGCCCTCCCTTCCACCCACATCACCAGTTGGAGTGTGACTGTGAAAGGCCCTAACCTGGGTTCAAATAGCACTGCTTGGACTCAATCACTTCTGACCCACATTCACAGCAGCATTTTTCAAAGAGTTGTTACGAGATTACAAAAACCACAACCTGCCACATTCTGATCAATCCACAAATGCTGTTTTGTTCTTCTGATGTAACTATTTGGTATGGTGTATAATGTGTCTTCAATTAGACTGATATTGTAACTGTCATATTGTAGTTGTCATTGTTTTCTCTTGTTTGTTTCAGGTGGAGAAAAAGGGACTCAAGGGAGATCAGGTATATTCATATTTTCCTTGCCATTTCATTGTTTTTATGTGGTATACTAAGTCTGAAGCTCATATCCTTATGTACCCACCAACACATACCTCTCTATGCTGTTTTGACAGGCTGTTAAATAAACCAGACATGAAACCAAACAGCCCTCTCCTCCTGATCCAAATCAATTTGATGAAGTGCACATTTTATTATGTCATTCGTCATGGAACAATGGCCCTGCCTAGGTCAGATTTACAATAGACCCAGGCCTACAGCAGTTTATATGAGGCCTTGTCAGAGGAGGAATGACAACTGCAGGAGTTATGTTGGAGAACTATGGGAGTTCCTAATATTGATGGTGTACGGACGTGTTATCATTGTGAATGACAACTGCAGGAGTTATGTTGGAGAACTATGGGAGTTCCTAATATTGATGGTGTACGGACGTGTTCTCATTGTGAATGACAACTGCAGGGGTTATGTTGGAGAACTATGGGAGTTCCTTATATTGATGGTGTACGGACGTGTTATCATTGTGAATGACAACTGCAGGGGTTATGTTGGAGAACTATGGGAGTTCCTTATATTGATGGTGTACGGACGTGTTATCATTGTGAATGACAACTCTACAGTGTTCGTTGTAATTTGAAATGTTCAAAACATTGTTTGTTTGATTTAAAAAATATATGTTTTTGGTAACACTTTACTTAAAGCCTGCCGATATAATGCTTCATAACTTGTTATAAGCATATATGAGTCTTTATATTGTGGCATAATCAAATCAAACCAAATTATATTGGTCACATACACATATTTAGCAGATGTTATTGTGGGTGTAGCAAAATGCTTGTATTCCTAGCTTAAACATTGCAGTAGTGTCTAACATTGCAGTAGTGTCTAACAGTGTAGTAGTATCTAACAGTGCAGTAGTATCTAACAGTGCAGTAGTATCTAACAGTGTAGTAGTATCTAACAGTGCAGTAGTATCTAACAGTGCAGTAGTATCTAACAGTGTAGTAGTATCTAACAGTGCAGTAGTGTCTAACAGTGCAGTAGTATCTAACAGTAGTATCTAACAGTGAGGTAGTACCAAACAGTGCAGTAGTGTCTAACAGTGCAGTAGTATCTAACAGTGCAGTAGTGTCTAACAGTACAGTAGTGTCTAACAGTGCAGTAGTGTCTAACAGTGCAGTAGTGTCTAACAGTGCAGTAGTGTCTAACAGTGCAGTAGTGTCTAACAGTGTAGTAGTATCTAACAGTGCAGTAGTGTCTAACAGTGTAGTAGTATCAAACAGTGCAGTAGTGTCTAACAGTGCAGTAGTATCTAACAGTGTAGTAGTATCTAACAGTGCAGTAGTATCTAACAGTGCAGTAGTATCTAACAGTGCAGTAGTATCTAACAGTGCAGTAGTGTCTAACAGTGCAGTAGTGTCTAACAGTGCAGTAGTATCTAACAGTGTAGTAGTATCTAACAGTGCAGTAGTGTCTAACAGTGCAGTAGTATCTAACAGTAGTATCTAACAGTGAGGTAGTATCAAACAGTGCAGTAGTGTCTAACAGTGCAGTAGTGTCTAACAGTGCAGTAGTGTCTAACAGTGTAGTAGTATCTAACAGTGCAGTAGTGTCTAACAGTGTAGTAGTATCAAACAGTGCAGTAGTGTCTAACAGTGCAGTAGTGTCTAACAGTGCAGTAGTGTCTAACAGTGTAGTAGTATCTAACAGTGCAGTAGTGTCTAACAGTGCAGTAGTGTCTAACAGTGCAGTAGTATCTAACAGTGCAGTAGTGTCTAACAGTGCAGTAGTGTCTAACAGTGCAGTAGTGTCTAACAGTGCAGTAGTATCTAACAGTGCAGTAGTGTCTAACAGTGCAGTAGTATCTAACAGTGCAGTAGTATCTAACAGTGCAGTAGTGTATAACAGTGCAGTAGTGTCTAACAGTGCAGTAGTGTATAACAGTGCAGTAGTATCTAACAGTGCAGTAGTGTCTAACAGTGCAGTAGTATCTAACAGTGCAGTAGTGTATAACAGTGCAGTAGTGTCTAACAGTGCAGTAGTGTCTAACAGTGCAGTAGTATCTAACAGTGTAGTAGTATCTAACAGTGCAGTAGTATCTAACAGTAGTATCTAACAGTGTAGTAGTATCTAACAGTGCAGTAGTATCTAACAGTGCAGTAGTATCTAACAGTGTAGTAGTATCTAACAGTGCAGTAGTATCTAACAGTGCAGTAGTATCTAACAGTAGTATCTAACAGTGCAGTAGTATCTAACAGTGTAGTAGTATCTAACAGTAGTATCTAACAGTGCAGTAGTATCTAACAGTGCAGTAGTGTCTAACAGTGTAGTAGTATCAAACAGTGCAGTAGTGTCTAACAGTGCAGTAGTGTCTAACAGTGCAGTAGTGTCTAACAGTGTAGTAGTATCAAACAGTGCAGTAGTGTCTAACAGTGCAGTAGTGTCTAACAGTGTAGTAGTGTCTAACAGTGTAGTAGTATCAAACAGTGCAGTAGTGTCTAACAGTGCAGTAGTGTCTAACAGTGCAGTAGTGTCTAACAGTGTAGTAGTATCTAACAGTAGTATCTAACAGTAGTATCTAACAGTGCAGTAGTATCTAACAGTGTAGTAGTATCTAACAGTAGTATCTAACAGTGTAGTAGTATCTAACAGTAGTATCTAACAGTGCAGTAGTATCTAACAGTGCTGTAGTATCTAACAGTAGTATCTAACAGTGCAGTAGTATCTAACAGTAGTATCTAACAGTGTAGTAGTATCTAACAGTGCAGTAGTATCTAACAGTAGTATCTAACAGTGCAGTAGTATCTAACAGTAGTATCTAACAGTGTAGTAGTATCTAACAGTAGTATCTAACAGTGCAGTAGTATCTAACAGTAGTATCTAACAGTGCAGTAGTATCTAACAGTAGTATCTAACAGTAGTATCTAACAGTAGTATCTAACAGTAGTATCTAACAGTAGTATCTAACAGTAACAGTAGTATCTAAGTAGTATCTAACAGTAGTAGTAGTATCTAACAGTAGTATCTAACAGTAGTATCTAACAGTGCAGTAGTATCTAACAGTAGTATCTAACAGTAGCAGTAGTATCTAACAGTGCAGTAGTATCTAACAGTGTATCAGTAGTATCTAACACAGTAGTATCTAACAGTAACAGTGCAGTAGTATCTAACAGTAGTATCTAACAGTGCAGTAGTATCTAACAGTGTAGTAGTATCTAACAGTAGTATCTAACAGTGCAGTAGTATCTAACAGTGCAGTAGTATCTAACAGTGTAGTAGTATCTAACAGTAGTATCTAACAGTGCAGTAGTATCTAACAGTAGTATCTAACAGTGTAGTAGTATCTAACAGTGTAGTAGTATCTAACAGTGCAGTAGTATCTAACAGTAGTATCTAACAGTGCAGTAGTATCTAACAGTGTAGTAGTATCTAACAGTGCAGTAGTATCTAACAGTAGTATCTAACAGTAGTAACAGTAGTATCTAACAGTGTAGTAGTATCTAACAGTAGTATCTAACAGTGCAGTAGTATCTAACAGTAGTATCTAACAGTAGTATCTAACAGTGCAGTAGTATCTAACAGTAGTATCTAACAGTGTAGTAGTATCTAACAGTGCAGTAGTGTCTAACAGTGCAGTAGTATCTAACAGTAGTATCTAACAGTGAGGTAGTATCAAACAGTGCAGTAGTGTCTAACAGTGCAGTAGTGTCTAACAGTGCAGTAGTGTCTAACAGTGTAGTAGTATCTAACAGTGCAGTAGTGTCTAACAGTGTAGTAGTATCAAACAGTGCAGTAGTGTCTAACAGTGCAGTAGTGTCTAACAGTGCAGTAGTGTCTAACAGTGTAGTAGTATCTAACAGTGCAGTAGTGTCTAACAGTGCAGTAGTGTCTAACAGTGCAGTAGTATCTAACAGTGCAGTAGTGTCTAACAGTGCAGTAGTGTCTAACAGTAGTATCTAACAGTAGTGTATAACAGTGCAGTAGTATCTAACAGTGCAGTAGTGTCTAACAGTGCAGTAGTATCTAACAGTGCAGTAGTGTCTAACAGTGCAGTAGTATCTAACAGTGCAGTAGTGTCTAACAGTGCAGTAGTGTATCTAACAGTGCAGTAGTATCTAACAGTGCAGTAGTGTCTAACAGTGCAGTAGTATCTAACAGTAACAGCAGTAGTGTATAACAGTGCAGTAGTGTCTAACAGTGCAGTAGTGTCTAACAGTGCAGTAGTATCTAACAGTAGTATTTAACAGTGCAGTAGTGTCTAACAGTAGTATCTAACAGTGCAGTAGTATCTAACAGTGCAGTAGTATCTAACAGTGCAGTAGTATCTAACAGTGCAGTAGTATCTAACAGTGCTGTAGTATCTAACAGTGCAGTAGTATCTAACAGTAGTATCTAACAGTGCAGTAGTATCTAACAGTGTAGTAGTATCTAACAGTAGTATCTAGTATCTAACAGTAGTAGTATCTAACAGTGCAGTAGTATCTAACAGTGTAGTAGTCTAACAGTGCAGTAGTGTCTAACAGTGCAGTAGTATCTAACAGTGCAGTAGTGTCTAACAGTGTAGTAGTATCAAACAGTGCAGTAGTGTCTAACAGTGCAGTAGTGTCTAACAGTGTAGTAGTGTCTAACAGTGTAGTAGTATCTAACAGTAGTCATCTAACAGTGCAGTAGTCTAACAGTCTAACAGTGCAGTAGTGTCTAACAGTAGTATCTAACAGTGCAGTAGTATCTAACAGTAGTATCTAACAGTGTAGTAGTATCTAACAGTGCAGTAGTATCTAACAGTAGCAGTAGTATCTAACAGTGCAGTAGTATCTAACAGTGTAGTAGTATCTAACAGTAGTATCTAACAGTGTAGTAGTATCTAACAGTAGTATCTAACAGTGCAGTAGTATCTAACAGTGCTGTAGTATCTAACAGTAGTATCTAACAGTGCAGTAGTATCTAACAGTAGTATCTAACAGTGTAGTAGTATCTAACAGTGCAGTAGTATCTAACAGTAGTATCTAACAGTGCAGTAGTATCTAACAGTAGTATCTAACAGTGTAGTAGTATCTAACAGTAGTATCTAACAGTACAGTAGTATCTAACAGTAGTATCTAACAGTGCAGTAGTATCTAACAGTAGTATCTAACAGTGTAGTAGTATCTAACAGTAGTATCTAACAGTAGTATCTAACAGTGCAGTAGTATCTAACAGTGTAGTAGTATCTAACAGTAGTATCTAACAGTGCAGTAGTATCTAACAGTAGTATCTAACAGTGCAGTAGTATCTAACAGTGTAGTAGTATCTAACAGTGCAGTAGTATCTAACAGTGTAGTAGTATCTAACAGTAGTATCTAACAGTGCAGTAGTATCTAACAGTAGTATCTAACAGTGCAGTAGTATCTAACAGTGTAGTAGTATCTAACAGTAGTATCTAACAGTGCAGTAGTATCTAACAGTGCAGTAGTATCTAACAGTGTAGTAGTATCTAACAGTAGTATCTAACAGTGCAGTAGTATCTAACAGTAGTATCTAACAGTGTAGTAGTATCTAACAGTGTAGTAGTATCTAACAGTGCAGTAGTATCTAACAGTAGTATCTAACAGTGCAGTAGTATCTAACAGTGTAGTAGTATCTAACAGTGCAGTAGTATCTAACAGTAGTATCTAACAGTAGTATCTAACAGTGTAGTAGTATCTAACAGTAGTATCTAACAGTGCAGTAGTATCTAACAGTAGTATCTAACAGTAGTATCTAACAGTGCAGTAGTATCTAACAGTAGTATCTAACAGTAGTATCTAACAGTGCAGTAGTATCTAACAGTGTAGTAGTATCTAACAGTGCAGTAGTATCTAACAGTGTAGTAGTATCTAACAGTAGTATCTAACAGTAGTATCTAACAGTACAGTAGTGTCTAACAGTAGTATCTAACAGTAGTGTATAACAGTGCAGTAGTATCTAACAGTGCAGTAGTGTCTAACAGTAGTATCTAACAGTAGTGTATAACAGTGCAGTAGTATCTAACAGTGCAGTAGTGTCTAACAGTGCAGTAGTATCTAACAGTGCAGTAGTATCTAACAGTAGCAGTAGTATCTAACACAGTAGTATCTAACAGTAGTATCTAACAGTGCAGTAGTATCTAACAGTGCAGTAGTATCTAACAGTGCAGTAGTATCTAACAGTAGTATCTAACAGTAGTATCTAACAGTGCAGTAGTATCTAACAGTAGTATCTAACAGTGCAGTAGTGTCTAACAGTGCAGTAGTATCTAACAGTAGTATTTAACAGTAGTATCTAACAGTAGTATCTAACAGTAGTATCTAACAGTGCAGTAGTATCTAACAGTGCAGTAGTATCTAACAGTGCAGTAGTATCTAACAGTAGTATCTAACAGTAGTATCTAACAGTGCAGTAGTATCTAACAGTAGTATCTAACAGTAGTATCTAACAGTGCAGTAGTATCTAACAGTAGTATCTAACAGTGCAGTAGTATCTCTAACAGTAGTATCTAACAGTAGTATCTAACAGTGCAGTAGTATCTAACAGTAGTATCTAACAGTAGTATCTAACAGTAGTATCTAACAGTGCAGTAGTATCTAACAGTGCAGTAGTATCTAACAGTAGTATCTAACAGTGCAGTAGTATCTAAGTGCAGTAGTATCTAACAGTGCAGTAGTATCTAAACAGTAGTATCTAAACAGTAGTATCTAACAGTGCAGTATCTAACAGTGCAGTAGTATCTAACAGTAGTATCTAACAGTGCAGTAGTATCTAACAGTAGTATCTAACAGTAGTATCTAACAGTACAGTAGTATCTAACAGTAGTATCTAACAGTAGTATCTAACAGTAGTATCTAACAGTGCAGTAGTATCTAACAGTAGTATCTAACAGTAGTATCTAACAGTAGTATCTAACAGTAGTATCTAACAGTAGTATCTAACAGTGCAGTAGTATCTAACAGTAGTATCTAACAGTGCAGTAGTATCTAACACAGTAGTATCTAACAGTGCAGTAGTATCTAACAGTAGTATCTAACAGTAGTATCTAACAGTAGTATCTAACAGTGCAGTAGTATCTAACAGTAGTATCTAACAGTAGTATCTAACAGTAGTATCTAACAGTGCAGTAGTATCTAACAGTGCAGTAGTATCTAACAGTAGTATCTAACAGTACAGTAGTATCTAACAGTAGTATCTAACAGTAGTATCTAACAGTAGTATCTAACAGTGCAGTAGTATCTAACAGTGCAGTAGTATCTAACAGTGCAGTAGTATCTAACAGTAGTATCTAACAGTGCAGTAGTATCTAACAGTGCAGTATCTAACAGTAGTATCTAACAGTGCAGTAGTATCTAACAGTAGCAGTAGTATCTAACAGTGTATCTAACAGTAGTATCTAACAGTGCAGTAGTATCTAACAGTGCAGTAGTATCTAACAGTAGTATCTAACAGTAACAGTAGTATCTAACAGTGCAGTAGTATCTAACAGTGCAGTAGTATCTAAACAGTAGTATCTAACAGTGCAGTAGTATCTAACAGTAGTATCTAACAGTGCAGTAGTATCTAACAGTAGTATCTAACAGTGCAGTAGTATCTAACAGTAGTATCTAACAGTGCAGTAGTATCTAACAGTGCAGTAGTATCTAACAGTGTAGTAGTATCTAACAGTGCAGTAGTATCTAACAGTAGTATCTAAACAGTAGTATCTAACAGTAGCAGTAGTAGTATCTAACAGTGCAGTAGTATCTAACAGTGCAGTAGTATCTAACATTATCTAAACAGTAGTATCTAACAGAAATCTAACAGTAGTATCTAACAGAAATCTAAATGAAAAGAATGTAATTAAGAAATATATAAATCTTAGGACAAGCAATGTTGGAGTGGCATTGACTCACAAAATACAGTAGAATAGAATACAGTATATAGATATAAACTAGTGTTCCATTATTAAAGTGGCCAGTGTTCCATTATTAAAGTGGCCAGTGTTCCATTATTAAAGTGGCCAGTGTTCCATTATTAAAGTGGCCAGTGATTCCATGTCTATGTATATATGTCAGCAGCCTCTGCAGGGTTGAGTAACCGGGTGGAAGCCGGCTAGTGGTGGCTGTTGAACAGTCTGATGGCCTTGGGATTGAAGCTGTTATTCAGTCTCTCGGTCCCAGCTTTGATGCACCTGTACTGACCTCTACTTCTCGATGATAGCGGGGTCAACAGGCCGTTACTCGGGTGGTTGATGTCCTTGATTATCTTTTTGGCCTTCCTGTGACATCGGGTGCTGTAGGTGTCCTGGAGGGCAGGCAGTATGATCCCAGTGATGCGTTGGGCAGACTGCACCACCCTCTGGAGAGAGCTGCGGTTGCGGGCGGTGCAGTTGCCGTACCAGGCGGTGATACAGCCTGACAGGATGCTCTCAATTGTGCATCTGTAAAAGTTTGTGAGGGTTTTAGGGGCCAAGACAAGGTTGAAGAGACACTGTTGCACCTTCTTCACCACGCTGTCTGAGTGGGTAGACCATTTCAGTGTCTGTGATGTGTCCTCCGAGGAACTTGAAGCTTTCCACCTTCTCCACTGTGGTCACATCAATGTGGATAGAGGCTTGCTCCCTTTGCTGTTTCCTGAAGTCCACCATCAGCTCCTTTGTTTTGTTGACGTTGAGGGAGAGGTTGTTTTCCTGACACCACACTCCGAGGGCCCTCACCTCCTCCCTGTAGGCTGTCTTGTTATTGTGATAATCAGGCCTACTACTGTTGTGTCATCTGCAAACTTGATGATTGAGTTGTAGGTGTCTTACACCTATATACCTGTCTTAAACCTGTCTTACACCTGTTACCAGTCTTCTTATAACCAGTCTTACACCTATGTTACCAGTCTTACACCTATATAACCAGTCTTACACCTATGTAACCAGTCTTACACCTATATAACCAGTCTTACACCTATATAACCAGTCTTACACCTATATAACCAGTCTTACACCTATATAACCAGTCTTACACCTATATAACCAGTCTTACACCTATGTTTTGCATCTGACAGGGTCCACCAGGCCTAACTGGAGATATGGCACGCCCAGCGCCAGCAATTAAACTTGAATGAAATCAAATCTAGGTATTTTCATACAGCAATTAAGCCAACTAGGCAGCCAGTGGTCTTTGTGCTGCACAGGAGGTTGGTGGCATCTTAGTTGGGGAGAACAGGCTAGTGGTAATGACTGGAGCGGAATCAGTGGAATGGTATCAAATACATCAAACACATGGATTCCAGGTGGTTGATGCCATTCCATTTGCTCTGTTCCAGCCATTATTATGAACCGTCCTCCTGTCAGCAGCCTCCACTGGTGTGCTGAGAACATGTGGATCTAACATCTGTCTCCATAGCAGCTTTATAAGCATCAAGCTGTTAACCCATAGCCTGATCCAGGATCTGTTTGTACTGCCTTTCTTACTCATATTGTCATTGACAACCGGTCTGGGATGAGGCCATGAGTTTACATCTGTCTCCACAGAAACAAGCTGGATACACACTCATTCCAACACTGAATGCCATCCAACCGGCCTATCTAGGAGTCCATTGCTGTCCTTGTCGAGCCAATCTTCCTTTGGCTTGGCAATGAGTAGGAAGGCATTGGTATGATAGCACAAACAGATATGGCACCAGGCTAGCATCCAGCCCCTCTCTCTCTCTCTTATACAGAAGCGACATTCACATTCAACAAATAGCAGAATATCAATGGCGTGTCAAACAGAGGAATGCTAGGCTATGTGTCCAGTTTACTGGTGCTATGAGAGGCCTAGACCGTGAAGCTAGGGTAACGCAACACCCATAGCCTGGTCATACACAAATGACAGCCCTGCTCTGATACCCTTCTGTCTTCTGTCCCTAGGGATCCCCTGGGTTGCCAGGTCAGACGGGGGCTCTAGGCAAAGAGGGAAAAAGGGTGAGTAAACGCCACGCACACAATCACACACAGGCACTGCTACTCTTTGTGTGGCCTGGGTTGGGCCTTTCTCCTGCTTCTGGACCCCTTCCCTTAGGGACTGCCTGACAACAGCTGAGGACAGCGTGTGGAGTGGATGTAGGGGCCTGAGTTGGCCTGGGTGGGCCTGGTAGGGTCGAGCCCTGGGTGAATGCTAATAGTTGGACTAGGTTTAATAAATGTCTCTGAGAGGTCAACATGACTGGCAGCACGATGGCCAGTCCCAGCAGGCAGCTGTCCTAAGCAGTGTTATGTTTCCTATAAAGGGCCATACAGGGTTAAAAGAACAATGGCTGTGACTGTACAAACAAGAACATTCCAGTTCTACCCAGTTGGCCCACTTAGAGCTCTGACCAATTCCTAGAGGTACTGCAGTGGTCATTTAGCAGACGCTCTTATCCAGAGCAACTTACAGTAGTGATTGTATACATCTTTTTACATTCAACTTAGCCTTGATTAAACTACAGCATGCATGTTATGTTGGTTTTCAAACGTAAGTGGTGTAAGTATAGTCTATTCACTTCAAAAGCAAATCCAAAAGATGACTTGTTAGAGGCCTGATTGGTCTCACACTTTTTCTCCATCCCCAGCAAACACAGCTGGCTAATCAACTTGCATTCTAAACTGAAGATCATGATGAGGTGATTTTATTTATTTTATTTATTTCACCTTTATTTAACCAGATAGGCTAGTTGAGAACAAGTCCTCATTTACAACTGCGACCCGCCCAAGATAAAGCATAGCAGTTCGACAGATACGACAACACAGTTACACATGGAATAAACAAACATACAGCCAATGATACAGTAGAAAAAAGTCTATATACAGTGTGTGCAAATGTGGTAAGATAAGGGAGGTAAGGCAATAAATATGCCATGGTGGCGATGTAATTACAATATACCAATAAACACTGGAGTGATTGATGTGCAGAAGATGAATGTGCAAGTAGAGATACTAAGATACTGGGGTGCAAAGGAGCAAAGGAGCAAGATAAATAAATAAATACAGTATGGGGATGAGGTAGTTGGATGGGCTAGTTACAGATGAGCTATGTACAGGTGCAGTGATCTGTAAGCTGCTCTGACAGCTGGTGCTTAAAGCTAGTGAGGGAGATAGAAGCCTCCAGTTTCAGTGATTTTTGCAGTTCGTTCCAGTCATTGGCAGCAGTCAGTTGAAGAGCATGCATTTAGTTTTACTTGCATTTAAGAGCAGTTCGAGGCAATGGAAGGAGAGTTGTATGGCATTGAAGCTCGTCTGGAGGTTAGTTAACACAGTGTCCAAAGAAGGGCCAGAAGTATACAGAATGGTGTCATCTGCGTAGAGGTGGATGAGAGAATCACCAGCAGCAAGAGCGACATCATTGATGTATACAGAGAAGAGAGTCTGCCTGAGAATTTAACCCTGTGGCACCCCCATAGAGATTGCCAGAGGTCCAGACATCAGGCCCTCCGATTTGACACTGAACTCTGTCTGAGAAGTAGCTAGTGAACCTGGCAAGGCAGTCTGCCGATAAGAATGTGGTGATTGACAGAGTCGAAAACCTTGGCCAGGTCGATGAAGATGGCTGCACAGTAATGTCTCTTATCTATGGTGGTTATGATATCATTTAGGACCTTGAGTGTGGCTGAGGTGCACCCATGACCGGCTCTGAAACCAGATTGCATAGCGGAGAAGTTACGGTGGGATTCGAAATGGTTGGTAATCTGTTTGTTAACTTGGCTTTCGAAGACCTTAGAAAGGCAGGGTAGGATAGATATACTGTAGGTCTGTAGCAGTTTGGGTCTAGAGTGTCTCCCCTTTGAAGAGGGGGATGATCGCGGCAGCTTTCCAATCTTTGGGAATCTCAGACGATACGAAAGAGAAGTTGAACAGGCTAGTATTAAGGGTTGCAACAATTTTGACAGATAATTTTAGAAAGAGAGGGTCCAGAATGGCCAACCCCGCTGATTACTGGAGTCAGGTGTGTTTGCTGGGGCTGGGGCAAAACTGTGACACCAATCAGGCCCTCGAGGACTGGAATTGGCCACCTTGTGTTAAAGGAATGTGATTGTTGTTCCCAACCTCGAGGGCCTGATTAGTGTCACAGTTTTGCCCCAGCCCCAGCAAACACACCTGACTCCAGTAATCAGCCGGGCTAGACAATCTGGACCCTCTCTTTCTAAAATTATCTGTCAAAATTGTTGCAACCCTTAACCTCTCTTTCATGTAGAAGATAAACGTCATAATATAAACCACCACTCAGCTCTCAGTAAATCTTCTGGAACAGCCCGATGTCCATAACTGAGCCAGTATCGTCATCTGTGAAGAAATAATAATTGTCTGCCGTAATCGGTGTCCTTGTTTGTAATAGTTTGTTATGACGTCAGAGCCAGACTCTCAGAGGGCAGGGGAAGCCTTGTATGACCATATTACACACTTACTCCATCTGTCATTGATGACTCAGTCAGGCGTCATAACAAACTATGACTCAGTCAGACGTCATAACAAACTATTACAAACAAGGACACCGATTATGGCAGTCAATTATTATTTCTTCACAGATGACGCTACTAGCTCAGTTATGGACATTGGGTTACAGAAGATTTATTGATGGGTGAGTGGTGGTTTATGTAGAAGTAGTGATTTATTCAGAAGTGGGCCAAGTAAGTCTGCCTTCCGGATTAGTTGATGCTGCGAAACGATACTCTTCGAGACATCTGGGCCCGTATTCACAAAGAGGCTCAGAGTCAGAGTACAGATCTAGGATCAGGTCTCTGTCAATATAATCATATTCATTATGATCTGAAAGGGAAACTGATCCTATATCAGCACTTCTACACTAAGGGGCTTTGTGAATTTGGGCCATGGGCAACAATAGCATTTCCCTAGTAGGCTAGTTACAATACTATAAACAGTTCATATCTATACACTGAGTGCACAAAACATTAAGAACACCTGCTCTTTCCATGACATAGACTGACCAGGTGAATCCAGGTGAAAGATATGATCCCTTATTGATGTCACTTGTTAAATCCACTTCAATCAGTGTAGATGAAGGGGAGGAGACAGGTTAAAGAATAATTTTAAGCCTTGAGACAGTTGAGACATGGATTGTAGGTTGAATGGGCAAGACAAAATATTTAAGTTCTTTTGAACGGGGTATGGTAGTAGGTGCCAGGCACACCAGTTTGGGTAAAGAACTGCAATGCTGCTGGGTTATTTACACTCAACAGTTACCCGTGTCTTTCAAGAATGGTCCAATACCCTAAGGACATCCAGCTAACTTGACACAACTGTGGGAAGCATTGGAGTCAACATGAGCAGCATCCCTGTGGAAGGCTTTCGACACCTTTCCATGACCCGAGTCCATGACCCGACGAATTGCGGCTGTTCTGAGAGCAAAAGGGGAGAGTGGGGAGGGGGGGTCCTTAATAAGGAAGGTATTCTTAAAGTTTGGTACACTGTGTATATCAACAGTTTAGTGCTATTCCTGAACTTTTCTGTAGCTCTCACTGACACTGCATGAGCTAACAGTGAATCACATTCTCAATGCAAGAATTCCTGGACAGAAAAAGAGAATTGAAATCGGAAGATAGTTAGAGCTGATGGCTGGTGCTACTGTTTATATCCTCACACCAGAAGTGTAACGTCGCAAAATAGCGAATCTGACCTCGGAGGCAACTGAATCGTTCAGTGTCAAAGGTCACAATTATAGCGTGACCTCTATGAGAACTTGAACATAATGTCCAATTTCTACCCAATCATAACCCCTTTAATTGGTTTCAGTCTGTGTTTGGAGCCCAATTGGAGTCCAATCAGCATGTTGTAATGTTTCCTTGCTGGGTTTGGACCACTGTTCATTAAAAGCAGTGAGCCCCATAAGGGAATAAAGTAGCATTTAAACTAATGTCTTATTGAGTGTGGAACATGCCTGGGTTCAAATATGATTTGTTTTCTTTCTTTTTAACTACACTTCATTTGAGCTCGCCTGGCGTGATGGGTCTAGTGGAATAAGCAAAAACCCTGTCAACTGGCACTCCAGTCAGGCTCATTCAAATGCTTTTTTTGTTGTTGTTGAAAGAACTCAAATACTAATTGAACCCAGGTCAGGTGTGGAAGGGTATCTCCTTCAGTAGTAATGTGTGAATAGAGTAGAGTCGTTACACTAAGCCAGTCGGCCATTTGAATCAGTGTCAAAAAATGTTGTTCTGTTGAAGACACACACAACCTCTCTATTAATACCCAGGATGGGTCCCGAATGGAGTCCTGTTCCCTGCTGTATGTAGGACACTACTTCTGACCAGAGCCCTATGGGGTAGTGCACTACTTCTGACCAGAGCCCTATGAGGTAGTGCACTACTTCTGACCAGAGCCCTATGAGGTAGTGCACTACTTCTAACCAGAGCCCTATGAGGTAGTGCATTACTTTTGTCCAGAGCCGTATGAGGTAGTGCACTACTTCTGACCAAAGCCCTATGAGGTAGTGCACTACTTCTAACCAGAGCCCTATGAGGTAGTGCATTACTTTTGTCCAGAGCCGTATGAGGTAGTGCACTACTTCTGACCAGAGCCCTATGAGGTAGTGCACTACATTTGTTCAGAGCCCTATGGGGTAGTACACTACTTCTGACCAGGGCTCTATGAGGTAGTACACTACGTCTGACCAGAGCCCTATGAGGTAGTGCACTACTTCTGACCAGGGCTCTATGACGTAGTGCACTACTTCTGAACAGGGCTCAATGAGGTAGTACACTACTTCTGACCAGGGCTCAATGAGGTATTACACTACTTCTGACCAGAGTCCTATGAGGTATTACACTACTTCTGACCAGAGCCCTATGAGGTAGTGCACTACTTCTAAACAGAGCCCTATGAGATAGTACACTACTTCTGACCAGAGCCCTATGAGGTAGTACACTACTTCTGACCAGGGCTCTATGAGGTAGTACACTACTTCTGACCAGAGCCCTATGAGGTAGTGCACTACTTCTGACCAGGGCTCTATGAGGTAGTACACTACTTCTGACCAGAGCCCTATGAGGTAGTGCACTACTTCTGACCAGAGCCCTATGAGGTAGTGCACTACTTCTGACCAGAGCCCTATGAGGTAGTACACTACTTCTGAATAGTACAAGGAGCTCCATTTGGGCCGCAGACTCTGTCTTTGATGGCTGCTGGCCTGCATTGCTTCCTGGTTACTATGAATGTGCCTAGGTTAAATTTCAACTCAATGGTGCACCAATCAGCTTTAGGGGGTTAAAGCTCTGAGCCTGTCACAGGTAGCCCAGGGAAGTTGTTGATCAACCTTGGAAGCCTGTGGTTTAAGGAAGGGAAAGAAGACTTATTATTGGGGCCGGGTCTCTCTCTCTCTCTCTCTCTCTCTCTCTCTCTCTCTCTCTCTCTCTCTCTCTCTCTCTCTCTCTCTCTCTCTCTCTCACTGTCTCTCTCTCTCTCTCTCTCTCTCTCTCTCTCTCTCTCTCTCTCTCTCTCTCTCTCTCTCTCTCTCTCTCTCTCTCTCTCTCTCTCTCTCTCTCTCTCTCTCTCTCTCTCTCTCTCTCTCTCTCACTGTCTCTCACTGTCTCTCCAGAAGGCCAGTTGATATCTCTCACCCAATTAACAACCCTCGCCCAACATTACACATTAGTTTTACGCCTTGTGAGTTTCCAGACCTGGGTTCAAATACTACTGAAAATCATTTAAAATACATTCACTGTGCGTGACTGAGTTAGCCAATGCGCAATGCAACCAGTAGAATAGTCCCAAATTTGCACGTCTGGCACTTCAGGGAGGGTAACGCTCGACAGTATTTGAACGAATTCAAATAGTATTTGAACCCAGGTCTGCCTTTCACACCTTCTGGGTTTCCACTTGGTAAGGTGGCCTCAGCTGCCAAGGAATCTCCTGACTTCACTGTCTCTCTCTCACTCAGGACCTTTACGGAGTAGACGGAAGTATCAAGCTTCCTATCAAGGTATTGGATAAGACATTTGATTTGGGGTATAAGCTGTCGTCCAACCCAGCCCCTCTCACACTGTCTGCTTCTGTTCAGTTGAAGAAAAACAACCGATCAGGCCCCGACCGTACGTCTCCCTTTAGAGAGACCTAGTGGGTGTTAGAACAGGTGGGAACAGGGGAACAGGGGAACAGGGGAACAGGTGGGAACAGGAGAACAGGGGAACAGGGGAACAGGTGGGAACAGGTGGGAACAGGGGAACAGGGGAACAGGGGAACAGGTGGGAACAGGTGGGAACAGGGGAACAGGTGGGAACAGGTGGGAACAGGGGAACAGGGGAACAGGTGGGAACAGGGGAACAGGGGAACAGGTGGGAACAGGGGAACAGGGGAACAGGTGGGAACAGGGGAACAGGGGAACAGGGTAACAGGGGAGAACAGGGGAACAGGGGAACAGGGGGAACAGGTGGGAACAGGGGAACAGGTGGGAACAGGGGAACAGGTGGGAACAGGGGAACAGGTGGGAACAGGGGAACAGGTGGGAACAGGGGAACAGGTGGGAACAGGGGGGAACAGGGGAACAGGGGAACAGGTGGGAACAGGTGGGAACAGGGGAACAGGTGGGAACAGGGGGAACAGGTGGGGGGAACAGGGGGAACAGGTGGAACAGGTGGGAACAGGGGAACAGGTGGGAACAACAGGTGGGAACAGGTGGGAACAGGGGGGAACAGGTGGGAACAGGGGAACAGGGGAACAGGGGAACAGGGGAACAGGGGAACAGGGGAACAGGGAACAGGGGAACAGGTGGGAACAGGGAACAGGGGAACAGGTGGGAACAGGGGAACAGGGGAACAGGGGAACAGGTGGGAACAGGGGAACAGGTGGGAACAGGGGAACAGGTGGGAACAGGGGAACAGGTGGGAACAGGGGAACAGGGGAACAGGGGAACAGGGGAACAGGGGAACAGGTGGGAACAGGGGAACAGGGGAACAGGGGAACAGGGGAACAGGGGAACAGGTGGGAACAGGGGAACAGGGGAACAGGTGGGAACAGGGGAACAGGGGAACAGGGGGAACAGGGGAACAGGGAACAGGGAACAGGTGGGAACAGGGGGAACAGGTGGGAACAGGGGAACAGGTGGGAACAGGGGAACAGGGGAACAGGGGAACAGGTGGGAACAGGTGGGAACAGGGGAACAGGGGAACAGGTGGGAACAGGGGAACAGGGGAACAGGTGGGAACAGGGGGGGAACAGGGGGAACAGGGGAACAGGGGAACAGGGGAACAGGGGAACAGGTGGGAACAGGGGAACAGGGGAACAGGGGAACAGGTGGGAACAGGGGAACAGGGGGGGAACAGGTGGGAACAGGGGAACAGGGGAACAGGGGAACAGTGGGAACAGGGGAACAGGGGAACAGGTGGGAACAGGGGAACAGGGGAACAGGTGGGAACAGGGAACAGGGGAAGGTGGGAACAGGGGAACAGGGGAACAGGTGGGAACAGGGGAACAGGGGAACAGGGGGGAACAGGGGAACAGGAACAGGTGGGAACAGGGGAACAGGGGAACAGGTGGGAACAGGGGAACAGGTGGGGGAACAGGGGAACAGGTGGGAACAGGGGGGAACAGGGGGAACAGGGGAACAGGTGGGAACAGGGGAACAGGTGGGGGAACAGGTGGGAACAGGTGGGAACAGGGGAACAGGGGAACAGGGGAACAGGTGGGAACACAGGTGGGAACAGGTGGGGGGAACAGGGGGTGGGAACAGGGAACAGGGGGGAACAGAACAGGGAACAGGTGGGGGGGGGGAACAGTAACAGGGGGAACAGGGGAGAACAGAGGTGGGAACAGGAGCAGAGAAGGGGTGTATTTGAATCATTTCTGGTCAAAGACGTATTCATGTACCTTCATTTATACAGGCTACTCTCATTGAGACAAATCTCTTTTACAGGGGAGACCTGTTCATATATATATAAACTGGGTGGTTCGAGCCCTGAATGCTGATTGGCTGACAGCCGTGGTATATCAGACCGTAGACCGCGGATATGACATAACATGCTCTAATTACGTTGGTGACCAGTTTATAATAGCAATAAGGCATGGGGGGGGGGGTACATGGCCAAAATACCACTGCTAAGGGACGTGGTATATTGCCTAAGACTATCCCTTAGCCGTGGTATATTGGCCATATACCACACCCCCTCATGCCTTATTGCTTAAATATAGCACAGGAGGATGTCAAGTCAGTATAACATGGTCCTTCACTGTCCTCCATGTGACTCCATAATAAATCACAACACAGTTCTATATCTCTGCTTGATCACATGACTTTAATGGTTGACCTTAACAACACGTCAGGATGGCAGGATGTACACTGTCATACAGTATGCATGCAGGAAAAATGACAAACGCTTTGGAGTTGGACTTTGTAGTCATTACGGTGGTGGTGTGTGTGTGTGTGTGTGTGTGTTGTTTTCAATATTAAGGCCTTGGGTCTGCATCACACCATGGTGGAGGGTAGCACCATTAATAGTCATGTGACTTGCTTGCCATCCATTATGCATACAGTAGCACTGACATAGAATGGCAGTCTAGGGCTGTGTCACAAATGACTCTCTATTACCTTTATAGTGCACTACTTTTGACCAGAGGCCTATGCGCACCCTGTGGGCTTTGGTTTAAAGGAGTGTTGCGAATAGGGGTGCCATTTGGGACGCAAACTTCTGACACTCTGCAGGAGATCAAAAGGGAAGAGGAAGGGTACCTGTTAAAAAGGATTTCTCTTCTGACACTCTGCAGGAGATCAAAAGGGAAGAGGAAGGGTACCTGTTAAAAAGGATTTCTCTTCTGACACTCTGCAGGAGATCAAAAGGGAAGAGGAAGGGTACCTGTTAAAAAGGATTTCTCTCCTTGCCGCTGGCGATACAGTCAAACATGAATCAGAAGCTCCTGTGATGATGTGCTGAGCTTCATGTGGTCATCGTAGGTTGGCTGTGTCCCACACTGGACCAGAGAGGAACAGGAACTAGGGGAGCAGTGGTGTAGGGATTTGGGGGTTTTACACTGTAAAGCTGCTCGGCATTGGCAGCATATGGACATCAGGCTGTGTCCCAAATGGCTATTCCCTAAATATTGCACTATTTTTCTGTATAGCACTATGCACCCTTGTAATAAATAGTGCGCTACAAATGGAATAGTGTGACATTTGGGTCTGTTATAAGACAGAGGGAAGTCTGGACTGAGTACTTTGAGATGAGCATGTTGTTTTGTGCATGTTGAAGGGAATGAGACGTGAGGATTTGGGATTTGACCGTGTGAAGCTTGTTGGCGTTGGCAGCCTCTGGGCATTAGTGTCTGTGATAAGACTGAACCGATGACTGAGTAACTGAATAACTTCCCTGTTAGGGCAATACATCTGGACTCATCTTCTGAGCTATCAACAGAATCACAGTGTTGCTCTCCTTCCTCCCTTCACTACTAACTAGCTCAACTACAACGCTGGTACAATGGGCTCCTGAGTGGCACAGCGGTCTGAGGCACTGAATCTCAGTGCTAGAGGCATCACTACAGACACCCTGGTTCAGTGTTCTGAGGCACTGAATCTCAGTGCTAGAGGCATCACTACAGACAGCCTGGTTCAGTGTTCTGAGGCACTGAATCTCAGTGCTAGAGGCATCACTACAGACAGCCTGGTTCCGGCTGTGATTGGGAGTCCCATAGGGCAGCGACACAATTGGCCCAGCTCACATCACACAGGAGCACACCTCTCACATCACACAGGAACACACCTCTCACATCACACAGGAACACACCTCTCACATCACACAGGAGCACACCTCTCACATCACACAGGAACACACCTCTCACATCACACAGGAACACAGCTCTCACATCACACAGCAGCACACCTCTCACATCACACAGGAACACACCTCTCACATCACACAGGAACACACCTCTCACATCACACAGGAACACAGCTCTCACATCACACAGCAGCACACCTCTCACATCACACAGGAACACACCTCTCACATCACACAGGAACACAGCTCTCACATCACACAGGAACACAGCTCTCACATCACACAGGAACACATCTCTCACATCACACAGGAACACAGCTCTCACATCACACAGCAGCACACCTCTCACATCACACAGGAACACACCTCTCACATCACACAGGAACACACAGGAACACACCTCTCAGATCACACAGGAATACACAGGAACACACCTCTCACATCACACAGGAACACACCTCTCACATCACACAGGAACACACCTCTCACATCACACAGGAACACACAGGACCACACCTCTCACATCACACAGCAGCACACAGGAACACACAGGAGCACACCTCTCACATCACACAGGAGCCCACCTCTCACATCACACAGCAGCACACCTCTCACATCACACAGCAGCACACCTCTCACATCACACAGGAGCACACCTCTCACATCACACAGGAACACACAGGAACACACCTCTCACATCACACAGGAACACACAGGAACACACTGCTCCAAGCTGGTTTATCACAACATACACTGCTTTGGGAAGCTGCTAGCTGCAGAGTAGTGTGTGGATTCAGTACAAACATGTGTTTACTGCTGGGCAAGGCAGTGAGTAGCTGTGGATGAATACATGTGTGTGTATCACACAAAGCAGGCTAGGTGTTGGAGCTCTGAGCCATGCCCTATGGGAGACATAAGTCCTATTAGATGCATGACTGTACCAGTTAAATGTATTTAAAGCCCTCTGATAAAATGCACCAGAAGTCTACGGTATAGTGATTCCCTTGTTTTGGTTGGTATATTATATCTGATGACCTTTTTCAATGTTGAGCAGCAGAGTAGAGATTAGCACAATCAAATAAATGATTTCTTACATGTTATTACAATAATTGTCTATTGCTAATAATTGACTTTAGTCTTTGATGTATTGTGCATCAGGAAGAGGAACCGACTTGGGGCAAAACACACTGTACTGTAGGGGCAGGAAGGAGAGGCCTCTTCCCTTAGTCTTGCATGGTTTTGGGAAACGCATGGCTCGGAGAGACACACGTATTGTGCAGCATTTGTTTTTATGAGACACAGTCTGATACTAGGACTGGATAACGGATGAAACTCCAGCAAGCCTTGAGGACCCTCCACAGAACAACTCATCTGACTACGGATGTCGGATGTGTACTGAGGAGATGAATTCTGAGTGATCATCCCTCGTGCAGATGTTTTATTTTGGTCAAGAGATTCAACAACTTTCCTTCCTCGTTGTGAGTTACTGAACACAAAGTGTTGAGTAGAGGTTGTGACACACAATACATGTACAGCATGTAGAGTTTAGCAGACAGGCAACACGTGGGAAACATACGTGTTTAAACGTAAACGTGGAGAGGTTATACGTGACTATGCCATGGAGACAGAAAGAGTAAACTTATCCTAGCCTATGTGCCATAACAGACATGTGTCACATTCTGACCTCTTCTTTCATCTGAACTCTTTAACCCCCACCATCATCATCTTCCAAAATGACAGCATCTTTGTTGAGAGGAGCTATCTGTCCTTGTACCTTTGCTGTAAAATGTCATTGCGTGGGAGCCACAACAACACGTGAGCAGCATGCCAGTCCGGTCAAATAGCAGAGGACAAAACAGAGCGATGAAAGGATAGAAAGCAATAGATGACAGTCAGTCAGTCAGTCAGCAGAGTCAGTCAGTCAGTCAGCAGAGTCAGTCAGTCAGTCAGCAGAGTCAGTCAGTCAGCAGAGTCAGTCAGTCAGTCAGCAGAAACAGTCAGTCAGCAGAGTCAGTCAGTCAGCAGGGTCAGTCAGTCAGTCAGCAGAAACAGTCAGTCAGTCAGCAGAGACAGTCAGTCAGTCAGTCAGCAGAGTCAGTCAGTGTTAGAGCCAATTTGGACATATTTGTATAAAAGACCGAACATATGGAGCTCCATGTATATTTGTGTAAATATATTAAATATTAATGAAAATGATGAAATATTAGGTACCTTTATGATTTATGTTTACCTGATTGAGATATATTCATTTGTTGTGAGTGTAACTTAGTTTTTGGCCCCCCCTCTTGCCTATTCATTGTATTGTGGTAAGTGTGTTAGGATAAAGGCAGGAAGTTGGGCCTTCGGGAGAGGGAGAGTCCTTGCTAGATGCGGGAGCGGTATAGTTTTTTGACCATCAGTCAGCAGAGTCAGTCAGTGTTAGAGCCAATTTGGACATATTTGTATAAAAGACCGAACATATGGAGCTCCATGTATATTTGTGTAAATATATTAAATATTAATGTAAATGATGAAATATTAGGTACCTTTATGATTTATGTTTACCTGATTGAGATATATTCATTTGTTGTGAGTGTAACTTAGTTTTTGGCCCCCCCTCTTGCCTATTCATTGTATTGTGGTAAGTGTGTTAGGATAAAGGCAGGAAGTTGGGCCTTCGGGAGAGGGAGAGTCCTTGCTAGATGCGGGAGCGGTATAGTTTTTTGACCATACAGACATACATACAGGTCATAATATGTATTTTCCATATAAAGTCATCTATGCTTTAAGTTGATTGGAGACTTATTTATTTGTTAGATATATGAATGATAAACATTTTTGTTGCACCATATCCCTGGATGTCATTGAATGTTTGGCCGTTTGGAAACCTTGAGTGTGGACTGTACGTGGACCAAACAACCCCGCTTCAGGCTTGGGCAGTGGCTATGGTAAAGAGGAAAGGAAGCCACTACAGTCAGTCAGCAGAAACAGTCAGTCAGTCAGTCAGCAGAGTCAGTCAGTCAGCAGAAACAGTCAGTCAGTCAGTCAGCAGAGTCAGTCAGTCAGTCAGTAAGCAGAGTCAGCCAGCAGAGTCAGTCAGTCAGTCAGTCATCAGAGACAAATAGTCGGTCATCAGAGACAGTCAGTCAGTCATCAGAGACAGTCAGTCAGTCATCAGAGACAGTCAGTCAGTTAGTCATCAGAGACAGTCAGTCAGTCATCAGAGACAGTCAGTCAGTCAGTCGGTCATCAGAGACAAATAGTCGGTCATCAGAGACAGTCAGTCAGTCATCAGAGACAGTCAGTCAGTCATCAGAGACAGTCAGTCAGTCATCAGAGACAAATAGTCGGTCATCAGAGACAAATAGTCAGTCAGTCAGTCAGTCATCAGAGACAGTCAGTCAGTCATCAGAGACAAATAGTCGTTCATCAGAGACAAATAGTCAGTCATCAGAGACAGTCAGTCAGTCAGTCAGAGACAAATAGTCAGTCAGTCAGTCAGTCAGTCAGTCATCAGAGACAAATAGTCGTTCATCAGAGACAAATAGTCAGTCATCAGAGACAGTCAGTCAGTCAGTCAGAGACAAATAGTCAGTCATCAGAGACAGTCAGTCAGTCATCAGAGACAGTCAGTCAGTCATCAGAGACAAACAGTCAGTCATCAGAGACAAATAGTCAGTCATCAGAGACAAACAGTCAGTCATCAGACAAATAGTCAGTCATCAGAGACAGTCAGTCAGTCAGTCAGAGACAAATAGTCAGTCATCAGAGACAGTCAGTCAGTCATCAGAGACAGTCAGTCAGTCATCAGAGACAAACAGTCAGTCATCAGAGATAGTCAGTCAGTCATCAGAGACAAACAGTCAGTCATCAGAGACAGTCAGTCAGTCATCAGAGATAGTCAGTCAGTCATCAGAGACAGTCAGTCAGTCATCAGAGACAGTCAGTCAGTCATCAGAGACAAACAGTCAGTCATCAGAGACAAATAGTCAGTCATCAGAGACAAACAGTCAGTCATCAGAGACAAATAGTCAGTCATCAGAGACAAATAGTCAGTCAGTCAGTCATCAGAGACAAATAGTCAGTCATCAGAGACAAATAGTCAGTCATCAGAGACAGTCAGTCAGTCATCAGAGACAAATAGTCAGTCATCAGAGATAGTCAGTCAGTCATCAGAGACAAATAGTCAGTCAGTCAGTCATCAGAGACAAATAGTCAGTCATCAGAGACAAATAGTCAGTCATCAGAGACAAATAGTCAGTCATCAGAGACAGTCAGTCAGTCATCAGAGACAAATAGTCAGTCAGTCAGTCATCAGAGACAAATAGTCAGTCAGTCAGTCATCAGAGACAAATAGTCAGTCATCAGAGACAAATAGTCAGTCATCAGAGACAAATAGTCAGTCATCAGAGACAGTCAGTCAGTCATCAGAGACAAATAGTCAGTCATCAGAGACAGTCAGTCAGTCATCAGAGACAAATAGTCAGTCATCAGAGACAGTCAGTCAGTCATCAGAGACAAATAGTCAGTCATCAGAGACAAATAGTCAGTCATCAGAGACAAATAGTCAGTCATCAGAGACAGTCAGTCAGTCATCAGAGACAAATAGTCAGTCAGTCATCAGAGACAAATAGTCAGTCATCAGAGACAAATAGTCAGTCATCAGAGACAAATAGTCAGTCATCAGAGACAGTCAGTCAGTCATCAGAGACAAATAGTCAGTCAGTCAGTCATCAGAGACAAATAGTCAGTCAGTCAGTCAGTCATCAGAGACAAATAGTCAGTCATCAGAGACAAATAGTCAGTCATCAGAGACAAATAGTCAGTCATCAGAGACAGTCAGTCAGTCATCAGAGACAAATAGTCAGTCATCAGAGACAGTCAGTCAGTCATCAGAGACAAATAGTCAGTCATCAGAGACAGTCAGTCAGTCATCAGAGACAAATAGTCAGTCATCAGAGACAAATAGTCAGTCATCAGAGATAGTCAGTCAGTCATCAGAGATAGTCAGTCAGTCATCAGAGACAGTCAGTCAGTCATCAGAGACAGTCAGTCAGTCATCAGAGACAAATAGTCAGTCATCAGAGATAGTCAGTCAGTCATCAGAGACAAATAGTCAGTCATCAGAGATAGTCAGTCAGTCATCAGAGACAGTCAGTCATCAGAGACAGTCAGTCAGTCATCAGAGACAAATAGTCAGTCATCAGAGATAGTCAGTCATCAGAGACAGTCAGTCATCAGAGACAGTCAGTCAGTCATCAGAGACAAATAGTCAGTCATCAGAGATAGTCAGTCAGTCATCAGAGACAGTCAGTCATCAGAGACAGTCAGTCAGTCATCAGAGACAGTCAGTCATCAGAGACAGTCAGTCAGTCATCAGAGACAAATAGTCAGTCATCAGAGACAGTCAGTCAGTCATCAGAGACAAATAGTCAGTCATCAGAGACAAATAGTCAGTCATCAGAGATAGTCAGTCAGTCATCAGAGACAGTCAGTCAGTCATCAGAGATAGTCAGTCAGTCATCAGAGACAGTCAGTCAGTCATCAGAGATAGTCAGTCAGTCATCAGAGACAGTCAGTCAGTCATCAGAGACAGTCAGTCAGTCATCAGAGACAAATAGTCAGTCATCAGAGACAAATAGTCAGTCATCAGAGATAGTCAGTCAGTCATCAGAGGGACTATCATTTGTTTTTTAACAGGACAATGACCCAAAACCCACCTCCAGGCTGTTTAAGGGCTATTTGACCAAGAAGGAGAGTGATGGAGTGCTGCATCAGATGACCTGGCCTCCACAATCACCCAACCTCAACCAAAATGAGATGGTTTGGGATGAGTCAGACCGCATATTGACATATTGTAACATAACATTTAATTTTTGTTTTAAATTTTACCTTTATTTAACCAGGCAAGTCAGTTAAGAACACATTCTTATTTTCAATGACGGCCTGGGAACAGTGGGTTAACTGCCTGTTCAGGGGCAGAACGACAGATTTGTACCTTGTCAGCTCGGGGGTTTGAACTCGCAACCTTCTGGTTACTAGTCCAACGCTCTAACCACTAGGCTACCTTGCCACCCAACATGACATATCAGATAAAATTACATATTGTAACATAACATAAGATAACATGACATATAAGATAACATGACATATTGTAACATAACATGACATATTGTAACATAACATGACATATAAGATAACATTACATATTGTTTCTCCAACTTGATTGATGTCCACATGTGGCAAATTCTTTTTGATTGGACATGATTTGGAAGGTCACACACCTGTCTATATCAGGTCCCACAGTTGACCATGTATGTCAGAGCAAAAACCAAGCCATGAGGTCGAAGGAATTGTCCTCAGAGCTCCAAGACAGGATTGTGTCGAGGTACAGAAGGGTACCAAGAACACAGTGGCCATTCTTAAATGGAAGAAGTTTGGAACCACCAAGACTCTTCCTAGAGCTTGCCAAACTGAGCAATCAGAGGAGAAGGCCCTTGGTCAGGGTGGTGACCAAGAGCCCAATGGTCACTCTGACAGAGCTCCAGAGATGGGAGAACCTTCCAGAAGGACAACCAGCTCTGCATCACTCCCCCAATCAGGCCTTTAGGGTAGAGTGGCCAGGCGGAAGCTACTCCTCAGTAAAATGCATGTCAGCCCGCTTGGAGTTTGCCAAAAGGCACCTAAAGGACTCTGACCATGAGAAACAAGATTCTCTGGTCTGACAAAACCAAGATTGAACTCTTCGGCCTGAATGCCAATCGTCACGTCTGTAGGAAACCAGGCATCGCTCATCACCTGTCCAATACCATCCCTATGGTGACGCATGGTGTGGGATGTTTTTATGCGGCAGGGACTGGAGACTAGTCAGAATCGAGGAAAATATTAACGGAGCAAAGTACAGAGAGATCCTTGATGAAAACTTGATACAGAACACTCAAGACCTCAGACTGGGGTGAAAGTTGACCTTTCAACAGGACATCAACCCTAAGCACACAGCCAAGACAACACAGGAGTGGCTTTAGGACAAGTCTCTGAATGTCATTGAGTGACTCAGCCAGAGCCCGAACTTGAACCCAATCGAACATCTCTGGAGAGATCTGAAAATAGCTGTGCAGCGAAGCTCCCCATCCAACCTAACAGAACTTGAAAGGATCTTCAAGCTTGTAGAGTCATACCCCATGAAGACTCGAGGCTGTAATCACTGCCAAAGGTGCTTCAACAAAGTCCTGAGTAAAGGGTCTGAATACATATGTAAATGTATTCATTATTATAATTTTTTTAATACATTTGCAAAAATGTCTGAAAACCTGACTTTGCTTTGTCATTACGGGTTATTGTGTGAAGATTGATGAGATGGAAAAACAATTTAATCAGTTTTAGAAGAAGGCTAACAAAATGTGGTGAAATTGAAGGAGTCTGAATACATTCTGAATGCACTGTAAATGTCATTGCCTGTGCTTAATGATGTGATGGTTGGTATGCACAGAGCAGCAGTCCAGATCTTCCCCAGGGGTCATAAAGCCATTATCGTAGAGGATGAGTGTATTCACGATTCTGATGCTTATTGATCAAACAGAGATGATTATAGAGAGATGGCTCTGGGCTATGGGAAGTCTTACATTTCACAGACCATTCATTTTCCTGTATTGACTCTGGGTGTGTCCCATATGGCATCATATTCCCTATATAGTGCACTACTTTTGACTAGAGCCGTATTTTCACTAGTCAAAATGAGTGCGCTATGTAGGGAATAGAGTGCCATTTAGAACACAACCCTCTTGTTCTATTTTCTCTGTGATCATTAGCCAGACCCTGACACTGGGTGATTATAGATGTATAGTCAATCTAATTATATACTAATTACCCTCAGTCTGTTGGGTGAATTACCCCTTTAATACAAGACATTGTTAGATATCTGGATTATATAAATCATAGTCATTTATAAATGATAGAAAATTGTTTCAGCTAATTCATCAAAAGGATTTTTTGGGTGTTTATGTAAAGGACAAATGATCAATCTTGTGGTCTTTGTTAGTGTGATAATGACGGTGATGATGTCACAAAGCCATCTGCCATATACAGTATGTGTGTTGCTGTGATTGTCAATGGTTGATATATACCAGGATACTAGCCATAAACGTTAAGCATTTCTGTGTAAGAGACTGAGTAAGCAGAGACAATATAACTATTCACAGCACACAAATATCAAAACGGTTGGGATTATGTTGAAAATAGTTTGCCTCCAACTGATCCCCCGACGTAAAAAGAAACCCAAGTAAAAACCCAGCAAGTGGGATGATCCACACTCTGGCTGGCTGGTCCACACTTCATTTCACAACAATGAGATAGGAATGGGAGCTCACCAAACCATTAGATACGTGATACATGTCTGGAAGTAAGTCAATAAATCACTGTCTGTACAGTTGTTGGGACAGAAGTGATTTTCTCAGGATAGTGAATGTCCCCCAGATGTTATGAGAAGAGTTGATGGTCGGTAATTCAAGACATGGTGTTCCTTCCAAAATGGCACCCTAATACCTAGATAGTGCTCTCCTTTTACCCAGGGCCCATAGGTCTCTGGTCAAAATAAGTGCATTATATAGGGAATAGGATGCCATTTTAGACACAAAGTTTTTCTCCCTTTATATCCCCCTGTTATTTCCAGCATTAACCATTGTGATACAACGGTGCACAATGCCAGATCATGTACACTCTGTGCAAGCCTGATGTCTAATGTTTCAGGGCTTTGGTGTTCAGCACTCTGACTGGTTACACACTTTCTTATTAGTGCGCCTTCCAGTTTTTCACTTCTATGTGAATGTCACACGGTGAGAGGATTACTATAGCCCGGTGGCCTTGCTGTGTGACATGGCTATCCAATGTAAAACAGTACAAGTGGAAGGGCTATCGCCAATAACTCTATGATATAGTTGTAGAGTGAGAGTAACTGTATGTTAGGGAAGTGAACTGACTGTATGTTAGGCAAGTGATTGTGAACTGACCAATGGCTGGATACTACACTGATCCACACATAGGGATATGAAGGACAGTAACAGTATCTCAGGTTTTCCAATGGCAGCCCTGGTCCACAGTGATGTAGAGGAGAGTGGTAACATATAGAGATGTAGAGGAGAGTGGTAACATATAGAGATGTAGAGGAGAGTGGTAACATATAGAGATAGTGATGTAGAGGAGAGTGGTAACATATAGTGATGTAGAGGAGAGTGGTAACATATAGTGATGTAGAGGAGAGTGGTAACATATAGAGATGTAGAGGAGAGTGGTAACATATAGAGATGTAGAGGAGAGTGGAAACATATAGTGATGTAGAGGAGAGTGGTAACATTTAGAGATAGAGATAGAGATAGAGATGTAGAGGAGAGTGGTAACATATAGTGATGTAGAGGAGAGTGGTAACATATAGAGATAGTGATGTAACATATAGAGATAGTGATGTAGAGGAGAGTGGTAACATATAGTGAGTGGTAACATATAGTGATGTAGAGGAGAGTGGTAACATAGAGATAGTGATGTAGAGGAGAGTGGTAACATAGAGAGATAGAGATGTAGAGGAGAGTGGTAACATATAGTGATGTAGAGAGGAGAGTGGTAACATAGAGATAGAGATAGAGATAGAGGAGAATGGTAACATATAGAGATAGTGATGTAGAGGAGAGTGGTAACATATAGAGATAGTGATGTAGAGGAGAGTGGTAACATATAGAGATAGTGATGTAGAGGAGAGTGGTAACATATAGAGATAGAGATGTAGAGGAGAGTGGTAACATATAGAGATGTAGAGGAGAGTGGTAACATATAGAGATAGTGATGTAGAGGAGAGTGGTAACATATAGAGATGTAGAGGAGAGTGGTAACATATATAGTGATGTAGAGGAGAGTGGTAACATATAGAGATAGAGATGTAGAGATGTAGAGAGAGTGGTAACATATAGTGATGTAGAGGAGAGTGGTAACATATAGAGATAGAGGAGAGTGGGATAGAGTAACATTTAGAGATAGTGATGTAGAGGAGAGTGGTAACATGATGTAGAGATAGGAGAGTGGTAACATATATAGAGTGGATAGTAGATGAGAGTAGAGTGGTAACATTTAGAGATGTAGTGATAGTAGAGGAGAGTGGTAACATATAGAGATGGTAACATATAGAGATGTAGAGGAGAGTGGTAACATTTAGAGATAGTGATGTAGAGGAGAGTGGTAACATATAGAGATAGAGATAGAGATAGTGATGTAGAGGAGAGTGGTAACATTTAGAGATGATGTAGAGGAGAGTGGTAACATTTAGAGATAGTGATGTAGAGAGTGGTAACATATAGATGTGGTAACATATAGAGATGTAGAGATAGTAGAGATGTGAGTAACATATAGAGAGAGTGGTAACATATAGAGATGTAGTGGTAACATATAGAGAGGAGAGTGGTAACATAGAGATGTATAGAGATGTAGAGGAGAGTGGTAACATATAGAGATGTAGAGGAGAGTGGTAAACATATAGAGATGTAGAGGAGAGTGGTAACATATAGAGATGTAGAGGAGAGTGGTAACATAGAGATGTAGAGTGGTAACATAGTGATGTAGAGGAGAGTGGTAACATATAGAGATGTAGAGGAGAGTGGTAACATATAGAGATGTAGAGGAGAGTGGTAACATATAGAGATAGTAGAGGAGAGTGGTAACATATAGAGATGTAGAGGAGAGTGGTAACATATAGAGATGTAGAGGAGAGTGGTAACATATAGAGATGTAGAGGAGAGTGGTAACATTTAGTGATGTAGAGGAGAGTGGTAACATATAGAGATGTAGAGGAGAGTGGTAACATATAGAGATGTAGAGGAGAGTGGTAACATTTAGAGATAGTGATGTAGAGGAGAGTGGTAACATATAGAGATGTAGAGGAGAGTGGTAACATATAGAGATGTAGAGGAGAGTGGTAACATTTAGAGATAGTGATGTAGAGGAGAGTGGATAGAGATGTGAGAGGAGAGTGGTAACATTTAGAGATATGATTAGAGTGGATAGAGATGTAGAGGAGAGTGGTAACATATAGTGATGTAGAGGAGAGTGGTAACATATAGAGATAGAGATGTAGAGGAGAGTGGTAACATATAGAGATGTAGAGGAGAGTGGTAACATAGAGGAGAGTGGTAACATAGAGATGTAGAGAGAGGAGAGTGGTAACATATAGTGATGTAGAGGAGAGTGGTAACATATAGAGATGTAGAGGAGAGTGGTAACATATAGAGATGTAGAGGAGAGTGGTAACATATAGAGATGTAGAGGAGAGTGGTAACATATAGAGATGTAGAGGAGAGTGGTAACATATAGAGATGTAGAGGAGAGTGGTAACATATAGAGATGTAGAGGAGAGTGGTAACATATAGAGATGTAACATATAGAGATAGTAGAGGAGAGTGGTAACATATAGAGATGTAGAGGAGAGTGGTAACATATAGAGATGTAGAGGAGAGTGGATAGAGGAGAGTGGTAACATGATAGAGATGTAGTGGTAACATATAGAGATGTAGAGGAGAGTGGTAACATATAGAGATAGTGATGTAGAGGAGAGTGGTAACATAGAGATAGAGATGGTAGAGTGATGAGAGTGGTAACATTTAGAGATAGAGATAGTGAGTAGAGGAGAGTGGTAACATTTAGAGAGTAGAGGAGAGTGGTAACATATAGAGATGTAGAGGAGAGTGGTAACATTTAGAGATAGTGATGTAGAGGAGAGTGGTAACATATAGAGATGTAGAGGAGAGTGGTAACATATAGAGATTAGAGTGGTAACATAGTGATGTAGAGGAGAGTGGTAACATATATAGAGATGTAGAGGAGAGTGGTAACATATAGATATAGAGATGTAGAGGAGAGTGGTAACATATAGAGATGTAGAGGAGAGTGGTAACATATAGAGATGTAGAGGAGAGTGGTAACATAGTGGTAACATATAGAGATGTAGAGGAGAGTGGATAGAGATGTAGAGAGAGGAGAGTGGTAACATTTAGAGATAGTGATGTAGAGGAGAGTGGTAACATTTAGAGATAGAGATGTAGAGGAGAGTGGTAA
This sequence comes from Oncorhynchus gorbuscha, assembly GCF_021184085.1. NCBI lineage: Eukaryota > Metazoa > Chordata > Actinopteri > Salmoniformes > Salmonidae > Oncorhynchus > Oncorhynchus gorbuscha. The sequence goes on along the minus strand of NC_060178.1, from coordinate 107,033,491 downwards.
CATATAGAGATGTACAGAGAGGAGAGTGGTAACATATAGAGATGTAGAGGAGAGTGGTAACATATAGAGATGTAGAGGAGAGTGGTAACATATAGAGATGTAGAGGAGAGTGGTAACATTTAGAGATAGTGATGTAGAGGAGAGTGGTAACATATAGAGATGTAGAGGAGAGTGGTAACATTTAGAGATAGTGATGTAGAGGAGAGTGGTAACATAGAGATAGAGATGATAGAGGAGAGTGGTAACATATAGAGATAGTGATGTAGAGGAGAGTGGTAACATATAGAGATGTAGAGGAGAGTGGTAACATATAGAGATAGAGGAGAGTGGTAGAGATGAGATGGAGAGTGGTAACAGTGGTAACATTAGAGATGTAGAGGAGAGTGGTAGAGGAGATGTAGAGGAGAGTGGTAACATATAGAGAGTGGTAGAGATGAGAGTGAGTGGTAACATATAGAGATAGTGATGTAGAGGAGAGTGGTAACATATAGAGATAGAGATGTAGATGGAGAGTGGTAACATATAGAGATGTAGAGGAGAGTGGTAACATATAGAGATGTACCTAGAGATGTAGAGGAGAGTGGCACAGACATTTCAAGGGGTTTCATCCCTCTTAGTAATACTATTTCTATGAGCGGTACTTGTATCTTAGGGGTGTTAGAACTGTTAAGGGTTTTCCAGACGTACTGAATGACCCAACCAGTCCTAACCAGCCCTAGCAGCTGCCACTTTAAGCCCCAGACCAGTGGGGTAACCAATAGACATGTCTGTCTGTCCTCCCCCACCTCCTCCTCCTCTGTCTCCTCCTCCTCCCCCCACCTTCTCATCCTCCTCCTCTCCCACCTTCTTCACCTTTGTCTCTTCCTACTCCTTCTTCTCCTCCCCCACCTCCTCCTCCCCTGTCTCTTCCTCCTCCTCCTTCTCCTCCTCCCCCACCTCCTCCTCCTCTGTCTCCTCCTCCTCCCCCCACCTTCTCATCCTCCTCCTCTCCCACCTCCTCCTCCCCTGTCTCTTCCTCCTCGTCCTCCTCCTCCTCCTCCTCCTCCTCCTCCTCCCACACCTCCTTCTCCTCTGTCTCTTCCTCCTCCTTCTCTTCCTCCTCCTCTCCCACCTCCTCCTCCTCTGTCTCCTACTCCCCCCACCTTCTCATCCCCCCCCTCCTCTCCCACCTCCTCCTCCTCTGTCTCCTCCTCCTCCCCCCCCCACCTTCTCATCCCCCTCCTCCCCCACCTCTTCCTCCTCTGTCTCTTCCTCCTCCTTCTCATCCTTCTCCTCCTCAACCACCTTCTCCTCCTCCCTCCCCCACCTTCTCCTCCTCTGTCTCTTCCTCCTCATTCTCACCCTACTCCTCTTTCACCCCCCCCCCCTCCTCCCATGAACCCCTAACCCTTCCACTGGCCTGGGAGGAGGTGGTAGGAAGTGGTTTTTCAGCTCTGCCCGGGAGGCAGGAATCAAATGGCTCTCTCAAGGGTAAAGACAAACTACAGATGATGATAATACATGTTCCTCTCCCTGCTCACCATTTCCTCCCAAGTTAGCATGTGCTGTGTGTGCCAACAAGGTGCAACAAGGTGGCCGTAGAGTGGGGGTCCTCTAACTCAGCGCCACCATTTCCTCTCCATCACCCTCTAAAGTCTATCACTGATCAGGCTGACACAATGACAAGCCATCCATGTTTCAATGGATAGACTCAGATTCATGTACTTTACTTCAAGGTTGTGTTTTAGCTATTCCCCTAAACCAAATGTATTTTGTCAACCTACTCGTACAGTAAATACCAGCTAGCTCTTGTCTTGTAAACAAATTTGGGAATGAGAAATCTGTTTTGTTCTGACAACCAAATACATTGCTATGACTCTCCATGGTAAAGCTACAAGAGTAATGTTGTTTGGAGATTATATTTCCTACCCAGTATACTTAATGTTTCTATTATTTTTAATGGCATTGGCTCGGGCTCACTTTGAGTAGAAAAACTGTGTAGAGAGTGAAAGAGAGTGACAGGTAAAGGGGAGGCTGAAGAGTAAAGTGAAAGAGAGTTAGGTAAAGTGATAGGGGAGGAGTTATGAGACAGGTAAAGTGATAGGAGGGGTAAAGAGAGACAGGTTATAAGGGAGGAGTTACAGGTAAAGTGATAGGGAGGAGTTATGAGACAGGTAAAGTGATAAGGGTTTGAGACAGGTAGAGGTAGGGGAGGAGTTATGAGACAGGTAAAGTGATAGGGGAGGAGTTATGAGACAGGTAAAGTGATAGGGGAGGAGTTATGAGACAGGTAGGGGAAAGTTATGAGACAGGTAAAGTGATAGGGGAGGAGTTATGAGACAGGTAAAGTGATAGGGGATGAGAGTTATGAGAGACAGGTAAAGTGATAGGGGGGAGTTATGAGACAGGTTATGTTAGACAGGTAAAGTGATAGGGGAGGAGTTATGAGACAGGTAAAGTGGGGAGGAGTTATGAGACAGGTAAAGTGATAGGGGAGGAGTTATGAGACAGGTAAAGGTAGGGAAGTTATGAGACAGGTAAAGTGATAAGGGAGGAGTTATGAGACAGGTAAAGTGATAGGGAAGTGAGACAGGTAAAGTGATAGGGGAGGAGTTATGAGACAGGTAAAGTGATAGGTAAAGGAGGAGTTATGAGACAGGTAAAGTGATAGGGGAGGGAGGAGGTTATGAGACAGGTAAAGTGATAGGGGGGAAGAGTTATGAGGCAGGTAAAGTGATAAGGGAGGAGTTATGAGAGGTAAAGTGATAAGGGAGGAGTTATGAGACAGGTAAAGTGATAAGGGAGGAGTTATGAGACAGGTAAAGTGATAAGGGAGGAGTTATGAGACAGGTAAAGTGATAAGGGAGGAGTTATGAGACAGGTAAAGTGATAGGGAGGGAGGAGTTATGAGGACAGGTAAAGTGATAGGGGAAGAGTTATGAGGCAGGTAAAGTGATAAGGGAGGTTATGCAGCAGGTAAAGTGATAGGGGAGGAGTTATGAGGCAGGTAAAGTGATAGGGGAGGAGTTATGAGACAGGTAAAGTGATAAGGGAGGAGAGAGGCAGGTAAAGTGATAGGGGAGAGGAGACAGGTTATAAGGGAGGAGTTATGAGGCAGGTAAAGTGATAGGGGAGGAGTTATGAGGCAGGTAAAGTGATAAGGAGGAGTTATGAGGCAGGTAAAGTGATAGGGGGAGGAGTTATGAGGCAGGTAAAGTGATAAGGGAGGAGTTATGAGGCAGGTAAAGTGATAGGGGAGGAGGGGCAGGTAAAGTGATAAGGGAGGAGTTATGAGGCAGGTAAAGTGATAGGGGAGGAGTTTAGGTAAAGTGATAGGGGAAGAGTTATGAGACAGGTAAAGTGATAAGGAGGTGTTATGAGAAAGTTGGCTGTGGTTTCCGTTCTGAGCTCCTCAGGGGGGGAAGAAGGGAGATAGAGAAAGGGAGGAAGATATGGCTGAGTCCATTAGAGGCCATTAGCCTGCAGGCCTCCAGTGTGTCTGTGTGCATGCCAGACTGAACAAACACATGAGAGTTGGTGGGTTATTGACAGAATCACCTTTAGTAGTGTTTTGTTAAGTTTTGCTCAACGTGACATCATCACGCCATGAAGCATTGTTGGCAGTAGTGATTTTGGGTTGGATGTTACAGGTGTACTGTATTCACCACAGGGTTCTCTTCTGTCCTACAGGTGTACTGTATTCACTACAGGGTTCTCTTCTGTCATACAGGTGTACTGTATTCACTACAGGGTTCTCTTCTGTCATACAGGTGTACTGTATTCACTACAGGGTTCTCTTCTGTCCTACAGGTGTACTGTATTCACCACAGGGTTCTCTTCTGTCATACAGGTGTACTGTATTCACCACAGGGTTCTCTTCTGTCATACAGGTGTACTGTATTCACCACAGGGTTCTCTTCTGTCATACAGGTGTACTGTATTCACCACAGGGTTCTCTTCTGTCATACAGGTGTACTGTATTCACCACAGGGTTCTCTTCTGTCATACAGGTGTACTGTATTCACCACAGGGTTCTCTTCTGTCATACAGGTGTACTGTATTCACCACATACAGGGTTTCTTCTACCATACAGGTGTACTGTATTCACCACAGGGTTCTCTTCTGTCATACAGGTGTACTGTATTCACCACAGGGTTCTCTTCTGTCATACAGGTGTACTGTATTCACCACAGGGTTCTCTTCTGTCATACAGGTGTACTGTATTCACCACAGGGTTCTCTTCTGTCATACAGGTGTACTGTATTCACTACAGGGTTCTCTTCTGTCATACAGGTGTACTGTATTCACTACAGGGTTCTCTTCTACCATACAGGTGTACTGTATTCACTACAGGGTTCTCTTCTGTCATACAGGTGTACTGTATTCACTACAGGGTTCTCTTCTACCATACAGGTGTACTGTATTCACTACAGGGTTCTCTTCTACCATACAGGTGTACTGTATTCACTACAGGGTTCTCTTCTACCATACAGGTGTACTGTATTCACCACAGGGTTCTCTTCTACCATACAGGTGTACTGTATTCACTACAGGGTTCTCTTCTACCATACAGGTGTACTGTATTCACTACAGGGACCATACAGGTGTACTGTATTCACTACAGGGTTCTCTTCTACCATACAGGTGTACTGTATTCACTACAGGGTTCTCTTCTACCATACAGGTGTACTGTATTCACTACAGGGTTCTCTTCTACCATACAGGTGTACTGTATTCCTACAGGGTTCTCTTCTGTCATACAGGTGTACTGTATTCACTACAGGGTTCTCTTCTGTCATACAGGTGTACTGTATTCACTACAGGGTTCTCTTCTGTCATACAGGTGTACTGTATTCACTACAGGGTTCTCTTCTCATACAGGTGTACTGTATTCACTACAGGGTTCTCTTCTGATACAGGTGTACTGTATTCACTACAGGGTTCTCTTCTACAGTGACTGGATTCATACATGATTTACAACCCTTCTGTCGTGTTCAGGAGTGGAGGGGTATTCACTACAGGGTTCTCTTCTGTCATACGGGTGTACTGTATTCAACAGGGTTCTCTTCTACCATACAGGTTACTGTATTCAGGGTTCTCTTCTACCATACAGGTGTACTGTATTCACACAGGGACCCAGGTGACTGTATTCACCACAGGGTTCTCTTCTGTCATACAGGTGTACTGTATTCACTACAGGGTTCTCTTCTACCATACAGGTGTACTGTATTCACCACAGGGTTCTCTTCTGTCATACAGGTGTACTGTATTCACTACAGGGTTCTCTTCTACCATACAGGTGTACTGTATTCACTACAGGGTTCTCTTCTGTCATACAGGTGTACTGTATTCACTACAGGGTTCTCTTCTACCATACAGGTGTACTGTATTCACTACAGGGTTCTCTTCTACCATACAGGTGTACTGTATTCACCACAGGGTTCTCTTCTGTCATACAGGTGTACTGTATTCACTACAGGGTTCTCTTCTACCATACAGGTGTACTGTATTCACTACAGGGTTCTCTTCTACCATACAGGTGTACTGTATTCACTACAGGGTTCTCTTCTACCATACAGGTGTACTGTATTCACTACAGGGTTCTCTTGACCATACAGGTGTACTGTATTCACTACAGGGTTCTCTTCTGTCATACAGGTGTACTGTATTCACTACAGGGTTCTCTTCTAAATGATGCATGCTACTATGCAGGTGTGTAACACACAAGCAGTAGATAAAGTTGTATGGGGGCCTATGGTTTAAAACGGTAGCCTTGTGGAATGGTAGAGGTATGTAGCTAGCTAGCAGCTAGTAGTAGCATAGGTGTCTACAGGCTCCAGTACAGTATTGCCTGACCCATGCAGGATAGACCGTTGGAGCTCAGAGACCAGTGACACAACAAAGATCATTTACAGGTCAGCACAGGGCTCACAGCTGAGAGTTTATGACATGATTTACAACCCTT
>NC_060178.1:107007547-107025047 GCF_021184085.1 Oncorhynchus gorbuscha | reverse complement strand
CTCTCTCTCTCTCTCTCTCTCTCTCTCTCTCTCTCTCTCTCTCTCTCTCTCTCTCTCTCTCTCTCTCTCTCTCTCTCTCTCTCTCTCTCTCTCTCTGTCCCTGTGTGTGTCTCTGTGTGTGTGTGTGTCTCTGTGTCTCAAATAGTGTTTGAACTCAGGTCTGACCGGTGACTGTCAGGCCCATTTCATGCTATAGAACTCCCCCAGAGTGGCATGTGTCTGTCTCCACACTGTCAGAAATACCCCCAGGCCATATTTCACTCTGTTCTGGAGTCAAGATCAAACCCAGAGTGAGGGGCCTCCTGAGTGGCACGGAGGTCTAAGGCACTGCATCGCAAAAATATATATTTACATGAATTATGAGTGTGAGAGAAGAGAGTGAGGAGAAGGGTCTTCCTTACAATAACGTGTGTAGATTAATGGATGCATGCTAAAATGGCCTAATGAACTCTTAAGCATCCCCAGGGTGAGAAGACAGCTAGAGAGACCAAGAGTTAGGGACAGTGAGAGAGGAGGACAGCTAGAGAGACCAAGAGTTAGGGACAGGGAGAGAGGAGGACAGGTAGAGAGACCAAGAGTCAGGGACAGGGAGAGAGGAGGACAGCTAGAGAGACTAAGACTTAGGGACAGGGAGAGAGGAGGACAGCTAGAGAGACCAAGAGATAGGGACAGGGAGAGAGGAGGACAGCTCGAGAGACGAGGAGGTAAGGACAGGGAGAGAGGAGGACAGCTAGAGAGACCAAGACTTAGGGACAGGGAGAGAGGAGGACAGCTAGAGAGACCAAGAGTTAGGGACAGGGAGAGAGGAGGACAGCTGGAGAGACCAAGAGTCAGGGACAGGGAGAGAGGAGGACAGCTAGAGAGACCAAGTCTTAGGGACAGGGGAGAGGAGGAGGACAGACTTAGGGACAGGGAGAGAGACCAAGGGACCAAGAGTTAGGGACAGGGAGAGAGGAGGACAGCTAGAGGAGGGGAGACCAAGAGTTAGGGACAGGGAGAGAGGGACAGCTTGGGAGACCAAGACTTAGGGACAGGGAGAGAGGAGGACAGCAGAGAGACCAAGAGTTAGGGACAGGGAGAGAGGAGGACAGCTTGGGAGACCAAGACTTAGGGACAGGGAGAGAGGAGGACAGCTAGAGAGACCAAGAGTTAGGGACAGGGAGAGAGGAGGACAGCTTGGGAGACCAAGACTTAGGGACAGGGAGAGAGGAGGACAGCTAGAGAGACCAAGAGTTAGGGACAGGGAGAGAGGAGGACAGCTTGGGAGACCAAGACTTAGGGACAGGGAGAGAGGAGGACAGCTAGAGAGACCAAGAGTTAGGGACAGGGAGAGAGGAGGACAGCTTGGGAGACCAAGAGTTAGGGACAGGGAGAGAGGAGGACAGCTAGAGAGACCAAGAGTTAGGGACAGGGAGAGAGGAGGACAGCTAGAGAGACCAAGACTTAGGGACAGGGATAGAGGAGGACAGCTAGAGAGCAAGAGTTAGGGACAGGGAGAGAGGAGGACAGCTAGAGAGACCAATACTTAGGGACAGGGAGAGAGGAGGACAGCTAGAGAGACCAAGAGTCAGGGACAGGGAGAGAGGACAGCTAGAGAGACCAAGAGTCAGGGACAGGGAGAGAGGAGGACAGCTAGAGAGACCAAGAGTTAGGGACAGGGAGAGAGGAGGACAGCTAGAGAGACCAAGAGTTAGGGACAGGGATAGAGGAGGACAGCTAGAGAGACCAAGACTTAGGGACATGGAGAGAGGAGGACAGCTAGAGAGACCAAGAGTTAGGGACAGGGAGAGAGGAGGACAGCTAGAGAGACCAAGAGTTAGGGACAGGGAGAGAGGAGGACAGCTAGAGAGACCAAGAGTTAGGGACAGGGAGAGAGGAGGACAGCTAGAGAGACCAAGAGTTAGGGACAGGGAGAGAGGAGGACAGGAGAGACCAAGAGTTAGGGACAGGGAGAGAGGAGGACAGCTAGAGAGACCAAGAGTTAGAGAGGAGGACAGCTAGAGAGACCAAGAGTTAGGGACAGGGAGAGAGGAGGACAGCTAGAGAGACCAAGAGTTAGGGACAGGGAGAGAGGAGGACAGCTAGAGAGACCAAGAGTTAGGGACATGTGGCAGTGTGTGGGGAGAATAGTAATATGGATACAGTATGTACACTGGCTGGGCTTAGTTATCTGTGGGTCCCTGTATACTATAAAAGCCTGCAGCCTGCTGACTATAACCTCTCTGACCTCTAACATGTAGTGTGTGAAATGAACTGGGCAGTATGTTCCCTAACTGGAACAACATCTGGTTGTACAGTACTACCCTCATCCCAGATCTGTTTGTGCTGAACAGCTGACTTCTATGGCCTCTGCCTTGCCAAGCATTCCAATGACCTCACAATCTGCACTGAATCAGCTGAGAATCCCAGCTGAGAATGTCAGTCCAGTCTAGCCAATCCAAAATCCAGAACCGAACAGTGAATTTCTGAGAGACGCCGTGACCAATTAGATGGTCCTATAAAACATGAGAATATTTTAGAGGCAGGCAGAGTGGGAGGGCACAGTAGGGCGAGGGGGTTTGTGTTTGTGTCTGTGTGTGTGCGTGTACCCGTGCTCACGTGTGTGTATGGTCCTTGCAGCCTCCTTTCCCCTCAACTCACTTCTCCTGAGAATCCCAGTCCAGCCAATGTAAAATCCAGAACGGAACCGTTAATATCTCTGAGAGACGATGTGACCTATTGGATGGTCCAATAAGATGTAGTGTGTGTAGTCCCCCCCCCCCACCCCCTCAAGCTGATCAGAAGGAAATTGAACTCAGAGTTGAATGTCAATTGATATTCTCCTTCTTCACGTGAAAATGCTAATTAATATAATTTCATCATCAACCTCCTCTCTCCTCTCCTTTTCTCCCCCCTCGTCTCTTCTCCTCTCTCCCCCCCTTTCCTCTCTCTTTTCCCCGCTCTCCTCTCCTCTCATCTCCATTCTCCTTCGCCTCTCTCCTCTGTCCTCTCTTCTCTCCTATCTCTCCTCTCTCCTCTCCTTTCTTCTCTCCTATCTCTCCCCTCTCCTCCCTTTCTTCTTTCTTCTATCCTCTCTCTCTCTCTCTCATTTCTCTCTCCCTCCCCTCCCCTTTCTTCTCTCCTATCTCTCCTCTCTCCTTTCTTCTATCCTCTCTCCTCTCTCCTCTCATTTCTTCTCTCCTATCTCTCCTCTCTCGTCTTTTTCCTCTCCTCTCTCCTCCCCTTTCTTCTCTCCTATCTCTCCTCTCTCGTCTTTTTCCTCTCCTCTCTCCTCTCCTTTCTTCTCTCCTATCTCTCCTCTCCTCCCCTTTCTTCGCTCCTCTCCTCTCTCCTCTCTCCTCTCCTTTCTTCTCTCCTATCTCTCCTCTCTCCTTTCTTCTATCCTCTCCTCTCTCCTCTCTCCTCTCCATTTCTTCTCTCTCTCTCCTCTCTCCTCTCTCCTCTCCTTTCTTCTCTCCTATCTCTCCTCTCTCCTTTCTTCTATCCTCTCCCCTCTCTCCTCTCCTTTCGTCTCTCCTATCTCTCCTCTCTCGTCTTTTTCCTCTCCTCTCTCCTCCCCTTTCTTCTCTCCTATCTCTCCTTTCTCGTCTTTCTTCTCTCCTCTCTCCTCTCCTTTCTTCTCTCCTCTCTCCTCCCCTTTCTTCTCTCCTATCTCTCCTCTCTCGTCTTTCTTCTCTCCTCTCTCCTCTCTCCTCCCCTTTCTTCACTCCTCTCCCTCTCCTTTCTTCTATCCTCTCCTTATGAGTTGTTAAGTCTAAATTAGAGATGTACAGTTGAAGTCGGAAGTTTACGTACACCTTAGCTAAATATATATAAACTCAGTTTTTCACAATTCCTGACATTTAATCCTAGTAAAAATTCCCTGTCTTCGGTCAGTTAGGATCACCACTTTATTTTAAGCATGTGAAATGTCAGATTAATTAGTAGAGAGAATTATTTATTTAAGCTTTAATTTCTTTCATCATGTTCCCAGTGGGTCAGAAGTTTACATACACTCAATTGGTATTTGGTAGCATAGCCTTTAAATTGTTTAACTTGGGTCAAATGTTTTGGGTAGCCTTCCATAAGCTTCCCACAATAAATTGGGTGAATTTTGGCGTATTTTGGCGAATATTCTCTAGTCCCAATTCACTGTGTGACAACACCTGTATTATGATAATTCCTGTATCACTTCACTACAGCAGAGACAGAAGGAGAGTGAAAAGAAAATAACTCTGGCTTGTTCTCTCTCTCTCTCTCTCTCTCTCTCTCTCTCTCTCTCTCTCTCTCTCTCTCTCTCTCTCTCTCTCTCTCTCTCTCTCTCTCTCTCTCTCTCTCTCTCTCTCTCTCTCTCTCTCTCATTCTTGTTGTCTCCCTCACGTCACGTTCTAATTTTTCTCACTATCTATCAACCTTACTCTCTCACTTTGTCTCTTGCTCCTTCTCTTTCTCTCCACATCTCTCTCTCTTCGTCTCTCACCATAGCCCCCTTTATCTCCATCTCTCCATCTCTCTCCATCCATCTCTCCTCTCTCCCCCCTCTTTCTCTCTCTCTCTCTTACTCCTTCTCCATCTCTGTTTGTCTCTCTATCACACAATCACACTTGCTCCCTCTCTCTCTTCGTCTCTCTCCCACTCCCCCCTTCACTGTCTCTTTCTCATCATCCCCCCTCTCTCTCTTTCTCTCCATCTCTCCCCTCTCTCCCCCCTCTCTCTCCATCTCTCCCCTCTATCTCTCTCTCTCTCTCTCTCTCTTACATTTTTCTCCATCTCCTCTCTCCTTTTCTTTCCCAGTCTCACACACCACAACGAACCGCTTCTCACGAATCTCCTTCACGCGATTAAGTAGTTAATTGCCAAACTGCAGTAATTACAGATGTTACCCAACACACATCATAGCTGCATTCATGCTTTAAGGATATCTATCCACCCCCACACACTCACAAGGCTTACAGCTTTATAGTGGACTCGTGTTGGCTCTTCTCTACCTCCTACTCTGGCAGCCTTGCTACTATTCCATCATCCATGAAGCTAGTTTGCCATCTAGTGGTCAAATGAGGGACTGTTGCCCAGATTTGACAGAGAGGCTTAGACAGAGAGGGAAAAAGTGCCAGGAGAGAAAGAAACCATCGATTGCTGACAGCTCTAATCTTTGGCCCTCTGATCTGCTGTGTCTTAAGTCAACCATGGTGTCAGCCCATCAGCACATCAGCCAATCAGCCCATCAGGCAATCAGTCCATCAGCCAATCAGCCCATCAGCCAATCAGTCCATCAGCCCATCAGCCCATCTCTTTATACGGCCCTGAATATTCCTCTGGCTGGGAGTTACAGTTGTAGAGCTTCACATTATGCTTCACATTACCCAAATGGCACCCTTATTTCCTACATAGTGCACTACTTTTGACCAGAAGCTTATGGGCCTTGGTCCAAATCAGTGCACTATATAGTGAATAGGGTCCCAATTGGAACACACATAATGTGTGCCAGTCAGTCAGAACAGTAGAAAAGGAAATGCTAAGCTGTGTTTTGAACCGCTGCCAGGCAGCTGTCGGCTTTACCGTCCTGACTCTGCCCTCGTCCACCCCTCTAACCCTCAGTAACACACACACACACACGCACACACACACACACACACACACACACACACACACACACACACACACACACACACACACACACACACACACACACACACACACACACACACACACACACACACACACACACACACACACACACACACACACACACACACACACACACTCGTCCACCCCATCTTAACCCTGAGTAACACACACACACAAACACACACACAAACTCTGCCCCATCTTCACCCTCAGGAAACAACTGGAACAAATCCTATTTTATTGAGGCTTTTCCAAGTGTAAAGGGCCACTGGTGTTCTCTGAGCCAGTTCCTTCCTCTCTAGTGCAGTGGTGTGAAGACCTGGGTTCAAATAGTATTAGAAATCATTTCAAATGCTGTGTTCGATTTGAGCTTGCATAGTGCAATGTAACCAACAGAATAGTCCCAAAACTGCAAACTCCACCCACTCAAGGCAGGCTAAATAAATTGCTCAAAGTATATGAAAGATCTCACCAGGTTTTGGTAGTGTGGTGTCTTCAGTTGGCTGTCCAGAGCGGACTAGTATTTCAAATCAAATCACATTTTATTGGTCACACGTTTCGCACATGTTATTGTGGATTTGCTTGTTTGTGTGGTGTCTTCATATAGCAGACAGGTGGGACAGTGTCCTCATATAGCAGACCAGAGTGGGCAGGTGGGACAGTGTCCTCATATAGCAGACCAGAGTGGGCAGGTGGGACAGTGTCTTCAGATAGCAGACCAGAATGGGCAGGTGGGACAGTGTCCTCATATAGCAGACCAGAGTGGGCAGGTGGGACAGTGTCCTCATATAGCAGACCAGGGTGGGCAGGTGGGACAGTGTCTTCAGATAGCAGACCAGAGTGTGCATGTGGGACAGTGTCTTCAGATAGCAGACCAGAGTGGGCAGGTGGGACAGTGTCTTCAGATAGCAGACCAGAGTGGGCAGGTGGGACAGGAGAAAAGAGCACTCAGTGTCTACCCCTGCTGGATTTGAACCTACAACCTTGGCATTGCTAGCACCACACGCTTTACCAGCCAAGCTACACAGGACCACACTGTTTCCTAACATAACAGGTTGAGCTGTTATTGAGAGTAACTACACCGTGAATCTTGTTAAACCAAGACTCTTAGCAGAATGCAGGATGAATTCATAGTGTTTTCATCCATCTATAGCCTGACCTTATTTCCAGAACATCTGGTTTGGAGATCAGGAAATAGATCATAAACTAAAGTGAAATAAACAATAAAAAATCAACAGTCACAAGTTCCAAAAGAATAAAGACATTTCACATGTCATAGTATGTCTTCATACAGTGCTGTAATGATTGTTTTATATTTTTTATATTTTGTCAGGAAATGCAGCTCTGTCTCAGTTCCTCTCTTTCTCTCTCTGTATCTCACTCTTTCTCCTCTGAAAGTTGTTGCCACCATCTGTAGAAGTAAGACGGTTTCTGAGTGCAAAACGAGAAAACAGAAAACATCTGCACAAGGGAAAGGATAACATTTCATGAATTAATGAAGGAATATATTAGAGTTGTTTTGCAGGCTTCCTGGTAGACTCATCGGGGTAATTGGTGGTGTTTTGGAACAATTAGTTGCTATAGGAAAGGTTAGTGCCTTGTCTCCGGGTTGGACTGAAGAGTTCAGGGACCAACAGATTTGGAATAATGTTGATGTCTCACTCAAACTTGCTTCCTCTGGATGGGTGGATGGATTGATGAGTGGGTGGATGGATGGGTGGGTGGATGGATGGATGAGTGGGTGGGTGGATGAGTGGGTGGGTGGATGGATGGATGAGTGGGTGGATGGATGGATGAGTGGGTGGGTGGATGAGTGGGTGGGTGGATGGATGGATGAGTGGGTGGATGGATGAGTGGGTGCATGGATGGATGAGTGGGTGGGTGGATGAGTGGGTGGGTGGGTGGATGGATGGATGAGTGGGTGGGTGGATGGATGAGTGGGTGGGTGGATGAGTGGGTGGATGGATGGATGAGTGGGTGGGTGGATGGATGAGTGGGTGGGTGGGTGGGTGGGTGGGTGGGTGGGTGGGTGGGTGGGTGGATGAGTGGGTGGATTGACGAGTGGGTGGGTGGATGAGTGGGTGGATTGACGAGTGGGTGGGTGGATGAGTGGGTGGATTGACGAGTGGGTGGGTGGATGAGTGGGTGGGTGGTTTGATTAATAATGTTTGTTGATTTATCACTCCACAGAGAAATATATATGGTGTCATGGCAACCTTTGCACGAGTTGTGGATGGCCTAGTCTTGATTGGGGAAGAGGAAGGAGGCAATGGTCTGATGTGACCATTCTAAATCAGAGAGTCAATCAGTCAGTCAGAGAGTCAGTCACCAAGGCCAGTCAATCAGTCAGTCAGTCAGTCAGTCACCAAGGCCAGTCAATCAGTCAGTCAGTCAGTCACCAAGGCCAGTCAATCAGTTAGTCAGAGAGTCAGTCACCAAGGCCAGTCAATCAGTCAGTCAGAGAGTCAGTCAGTCAGTCACCAAGGCCAGTCAGTCAGTCAGTCAGTCAGTCAGTCAGTCAGTCAGTCAGTCAGTCAGTCAGTCACCAAGGCCAGTCAGTCAGTCACCAAGGCCAGTCAATCAGTCAGTCAGTCAGTCACCAAGGCCAGTCAATCAGTCAATCAGTCAGTCAGAGAGTCAGTCAGTCAGTCACCAAGGCCAGTCAATCTGTCAGTCAGTCACCAAGGCCAGTCAATCAGTCAGTCAGAGAGTCAGTCACCAAGGCCAGCCAATCTGTCAATCAGAGAGTCAGTCACCAAGGCCAGTCAATCAGTCAATCAGAGAGTCAGTTGGTCAGTCACCAAAGTCAGACAGTCAATCAGAGAGTCAGTCACCAAAGTCAGACAGTCAATCAGTCAGTCAGAGAGTCAGTCACCAAGGCCAGTCAATCAGTCAGTCAGAGAGTCAGTCACCAAGGCCAGTCAATCCGTCAATCAGAGAGTCAGTCACCAAGGCCAGTCAATCAGTCAATCAGAGAGTCAGTCAGTCACCAAGATCAGTCAGTCTATCAGTCAGTCACAGAGTCAGTCAGTCAGTCACCAAGGTCAGTCAGTCAGAGAGTCAGTCACCAAGGTCAGTCAGTCACCAAAGTCAGTCAGTCAAAGAGTCAGTCAGTCAGTCACCAAGGTCAGTCAGTCAGTCAGTCAGAGAGTCAGTCACCAAGGTCAGTCAGTCAGCACAGATCTCTCCGGTGCTCATATGAGACATTACCTTTTTCCCGACTGGACCACTCACAAGACACTCTTTCTGCATGAGCTGCCTCAGTCCCTCAGGGAGACCGAGTGTGTGTCATGGGTGTGTGTCTGTGTGGTTTATGTGGGTGGTCTGTGTGTGTGTCTGTGTCGTGGGTGGTTTATGTGTGTGGGTGGTCTGTGATCTGTGTAACTGTGTGTCCCTTAGGGGACGTGTGTTCAGGCCACCTGAGCCTTTCGTACAACAAATTGATGAGGATCTGAATGGCATATTTATTTACAACAATCTACACACAGCTGTGTTTACTGTTTACCAGCTGACAAGAGACACCAAACACTGGAACTGTAAAGATGAGCCAGACAGGTGTGTCCTTGTGATGTCATTGCATTCCTGAGCAGGTTGATTTCTTACAGCCCTCAATTGTTTTTTCTTTCTACTGTTTTACAGTACTGCTCGTAAATATTATAGTCAAAATATATGGTGTGTGTGTGTGTGTGTGTGTGTGTGTGTGTGTGTGTGTGTGTGTGTGTGTGTGTGTGTGTGTGTGTGTGTGTGTGTGTGTGTGTGTGTGTGTGTGTGTGTGTGTGTGTGTGTGTGTGTGTGTGTGTGTGTGTGTGTGTGTGTGTGTGTACATGGTGGTGTATACTGATATTACAGAGCAGATAAATCATCTTCTACTACTCAGTCTAAAGGGTTTTGGAGCATTGTCCTCTCTTGCCTACACTTCCCTCCCTATCTCCCTTCCTCATCTCTTCCTCCTTACAGTCTTCCCACCCTCCCTCATCTCTTCCTCATTCCTGTCTTCCCTCCCTCCCTTCCTCATCTCTTCCTCATTCCTGTCTTCCCTCCCTCCCTCCCTCATCTCTTCCTCATTCCTGTCTTCCCTCCCTTCCTCATCTCTTCCTCCTTCTTGTCTTCCCTCCCTCATCTCTTCCTCCTTCCTGTCTTCCCTCCCTCCCTCATCTCTTCCTCATTCCTGTCTTCCCTCCCTCATCTCTTCCTCCTTCCTGTCTTCCCTCCCTCCCTCATCTCTTCCTCCTTCCTGTCTTCCCTCCCTTCCTCATCTCTTCCTCATTCCTGTCTTCCCTCCCTCATCTCTTCCTCCTTCCTGTCTTCCCTCCCTCCCTCATCTCTTCCTCATTCCTGTCTTCCCTCCCACCCTCCCTCCCTCATCTCTTCCTCCTTCCTGTCTTCCCTCCCTCCCTCATCTCTCCATCCTTCCTCTCTTCCCTTCCTCCCTCATCTCTTCCTCCTTCCTGTCTTCCCTCCCTCCCTCATCTCTCCATCCTTTCTGTCTTCCCTCCCTCCCTCATCTCTCCATCATTCCTGTCTTCCCTCCCTCCATCCCTCCCTCATCTCTTCCTGGTTCCTGTCTTCCCTCCCTCCCTCATCTCTCCATCCTTCCTGTCTTCCCTCCCTCCATCTCTCCATCCTTCCTGTCCTCCCTTCCTCCCTCATCTCTTCCAGGTTTGTCTTCCCTCCCTCCCTCATCTCTTCCTCCTTCCTGTCTTCCCTCCCTCCCTCATCACTCCATCCTTTCTGTTTTCCCTCCCTCCCTCATCTCTCCATCATTCCTGTCTTCCCTCCCTCCCTCCCTCCCTCCCTCCCTCCCTCCCTCCCTCCCTCCCTCCCTCCCTCCCTCCCTCCCTCCCTCCCTCATCTCTTCCTGGTTCCTGTCTTCCCTCCCTCCCTCATCTCTTCCTGGTTCCTGTCTTCCCTCCCTCCCTCATCTCTCCATCCTTCCTGTCTTCCCTCCCTCCCTCCCTCATCTCTCCATCCTTCCTGTCTTCCCTCCCTCCCTCATCTCTCCTTCCTGGTTCCTGTCTTCCTCCCTCCCTCCCTCATCTCTCCATCCTTTCTGTCTTCCCTCCCTCCCTCCCTCATCTCTCCATAATTCCTGTCTTCCTCCCTCCATCCCTCCCTCAACTCTTCCTGGTTCCTGTCTTCCCTCCCTCCCTCATCTCTCCATCCTTCCTGTCTTCCCTTCCTCATCTCTCCATACTTCCTGTCTTCCCTTCCTCCATCATCTCTTCCTGGTTCCTGTCTTCCCTCCCTCCCTCATCTCTCCATCCTTCCTGTCTTCCCTCCCTCCATCTCTCCATCCTTCCTGTCTTCCCTTCCTCCCTCATCTCTTCCTGGTTCCTGTCTTCCCTCCCTCCCTCATCTCTTCCTCCTTCCTGTCTTCCCTCCCTCCCTCATCCCCTCATCCTTTCTGTCTTCCCTCCCTCCCTCATCTCTCCATCATTCCTGTCTTCCCTCCCTCCGTCCCTCATCTCTTCCTGGTTCCTGTCTTCCCTCCCTCCCTCATCTCTCCATCCTTCCTGTCTTCCCTCCCTCCATCTCTCCATCCTTCCTGTCTTCCCTTCCTCCCTCATCTCTTCCTGGTTCCTGTCTTCCCTCCCTCCCTCATCTCTTCCTCCTTCCTGTCTTCCCTCCCTCCCTCATCTCTCCATCCTTTCTGTCTTCCCTCCCCTCCCTCATCTCTCCATAATTCCTGTCTTCCCTCCCTCCATCCCTCCCTCATCTCTTCCTGGTTCCTGTCTTCCCTCCCTCCCTCATCTCTCCATCCTTCCTGTCTTCCCTCCCTCCATCTCTCCATCCTTCCTGTCCTCCCCCTCCCTCCCTCATCTCTTCCTGGTTCCTGTCTTCCCTCCCTCCCTCATCCTCATCTCTTCCTCCCTCCTTCCTGTCTTCCCTCCCTCCCTCATCCTGTCCTCTTCATCCTTTCTGTTCTTCCCTCCCTCCCTCATCTCTCCATCCTTCCTTTCTGTTTTCCCTCCCTCCCTCATCTCTCCATCATTCCTGTCTTCCCTCCCTCCCTCCCTCCCTCATCTCTTCCTGGTTCCTGTCTTCCCTCCCTCCCTCATCTCTCCATCCTTCCTGTCTTCCCTCCCTCCATCTCTCCATCCTTCCTGTCTTCCCTTTCTCCCTCATCTCTTCCTGGTTCCTGTCTTCCCTCCCTCCCTCATTTCTTCCTCCTTCCTGTCTTCCCTCCCTCCCTCCCTCCCTCCCTCCCTCCCTCATCTCTCCATCCTTTCTGTCTTCCCTCCCTCCCTCCCTCCCTCATCTCTCCATAATTCCTGTCTTCCCTCCCTCCATCCCTCCCTCATCTCTTCCTGGTTCCTGTCTTCCCTCCCTCCCTCATCTCTCCATCCTTCCTGTCTTCCCTTCCTCATCTCTCCATACTTCCTGTCTTCCCTTCCTCCATCATCTCTTCCTGGTTCCTGTCTTCCCTCCCTCCCTCATCTCTCCATCCTTCCTGTCTTCCCTCCCTCCATCTCTCCATCCTTCCTGTCTTCCCTTCCTCCCTCATCTCTTCCTGGTTCCTGTCTTCCCTCCCTCCCTCATCTCTTCCTCCTTCCTGTCTTCCCTCCCTCCCTCATCCCCTCATCCTTTCTGTCTTCCCTCCCTCCCTCATCTCTCCATCATTCCTGTCTTCCCTCCCTCCGTCCCTCATCTCTTCCTGGTTCCTGTCTTCCCTCCCTCCCTCATCTCTCCATCCTTCCTGTCTTCCCTCCCTCCATCTCTCTCCATCCTTCCTGTCTTCCCTTCCTCCCTCATCTCTTCCTGGTTCCTGTCTTCCCTCCCTCCCTCATCTCTTCCTCCTTCCTGTCTTCCCTCCCTCCCTCATCTCTCCATCCTTTCTGTCTTCCCTCCCTCCCTCATCTCTCCATAATTCCTGTCTTCCCTCCCTCCATCCCTCCCTCATCTCTTCCTGGTTCCTGTCTTCCCTCCCTCCCTCATCTCTCCATCCTTCCTGTCTTCCCTCCCTCCATCTCTCCATCCTTCCTGTCTTCCCTTCCTCCCTCATCTCTTCCTGGTTCCTGTCTTCCCTCCCTCCCTCATCTGTCCATCCTTCCTGTCTTCCCTCCCTCCATCTCTCCATCCTCCCTCATCTCTTCCTGGTTCCTGTCTTCCCTCCCTCCCTCCCTCCCTCCCTCCCTCCCTCCCTCCCTCATCTCTTCCTCCTTCCTGTCTTCCCTCCCTCCCTCCCTCATCTCTTCCTCCTTCCTGTCTTCCCTCCCTCCCTCATCTCTCCATCCTTCCTGTCTTCCCTCCTTCCATCTCTCCATCCTTCCTGTCTTCCCTTCCTCCCTCATCTCTTCCTCCTTCCTGTCTTCCCTCCCTCCCTCATCTCTTCCTCCTTCCTGTCTTCCCTCCCTCATCTCTCCATCCTTCCTGTCTTCCCTCCCTCCATCTCTCCATCCTTCCTGTCTTCCCTTCCTCCCTCATCTCTTCCTGGTTCCTGGCTTCCCTCCCTCCATTCCTCATCTCTCCATCCTTCCTGTCTTCCCTTCCTCCCTCATCTCTTCCTGGTTCCTGTCTTCCCTCCCTCCCTCATCTCTTCCTCCTTCCTGTCTTCCCTCCCTCCCTCATCTCTCCATCCTTTCTGTCTTCCCTCCCTCCATTCCTCATCTCTCCATCATTCCTGTCTTCCCACCCTCCGTCCCTCCCTCATCTCTCCATCATTCCCGTCTTCCCTCCCTCCCTCATCCCTTCCTCCTTACTGTCTTCCCTCCCTCCCTCATCTCTCCATCATTCCTGTCCTCCCTCCCTCCCTCCCCTCCCTCCCTCTAATATATGGCAATGACCTAAAGGAGGGCTTCACTGCAGAGCTCAAATAATATCAAACTCACGGATGTTGTCAAATTTATAGGACACTCGGCGTTGCCTAGCAACAGATTGCCACACAGTGATCCAACAGATGTAGGGAGAGGGGGTGGGGGGTAGGAAAGGAGACGAGGTGAGGGGGGTAGGAGGGGGAGGGGAGGAACGGAGACGAGGTGAGGGGGGTAGGACGGGGAGGGGAGGAAAGTAGAAA
This sequence comes from Oncorhynchus gorbuscha, assembly GCF_021184085.1. Classification (NCBI taxonomy): domain Eukaryota; kingdom Metazoa; phylum Chordata; class Actinopteri; order Salmoniformes; family Salmonidae; genus Oncorhynchus; species Oncorhynchus gorbuscha. The sequence goes on along the minus strand of NC_060178.1, from coordinate 107,011,426 downwards.
AGATAAGGGGGTAGGAGGGGGGGGAGGGGAGGAAAGGAGATGAGGTGAGGGGGGTAGGAGGGGAGGGGAGGAAAGGAGACGAGGTGAGGGGGTAGGAGGGGAGGGGAGGGGAGGAAAGGAGACGAGGTGAGGGGGGAGAGGAGAGGAAGGGGAGGGAAGGAGAAGAGGTGAGGGGGAGAGGAGAGTGGGGGAGGAAAGGAGAAGAGGTGAAGGGGAGAGGAGAGTGGGGGGGAAAGGAGAAGAGGTGAGGGGGATATGAGGGGAGGGGAGGAAAGGAGAAGAGGTGAGGGGGATAGGAGGGGAGGGGAGGGGAGGGGAGGAAAGGAGAAGAGGTGAGGGGGAGAGGAGAGTGGGGAGGAAAGGAGAGGAGGTGAGGGGGAGAGGAGAGTGAGGGAGGAAAGGAGAAGAGGTGAGGGGGGATAGGAGGGGGAGGGGAGGAAAGGAGAAGAGGTGAGGGGGAGAGGAGAGTGGGGAGGAAAGGAGAAGAGGTGAGGGGGGATAGGAGAGGGAGGGGGGGGGAAGGAGAAGAGGTGAGGGGGAGAGGAGAGTGGGGAGGAAAGGAGAAGAGGTGAGGGGGGATAGGAGGGGAGGGGAGGAAAGGAGAAGAGGTGAGGGGGAGAGGAGAGTGGGGGAGGAAAGGAGAAGAGGTGAGGGGGGATAGGAGGGGGAGGGGAGGAAAGGTGAGGGGGAGAGGAGAGTGGGGAGGAAAGGAGAAGAGGTGAAGGGGAGAGAGAGGAGAGGGGGAGGAAAGGAGAAGAGGTGAGGGGGAGAGGAGAGTGGGGGAAGGACGAGGATAGTAGGTAGAAAGATGAGGGGAAAGAAGGGAAAAGGTAGCGAGGAGGAGGAAAGAGTGGCAAGGAAGTAGAGATGGGGAGAGGGGACACAAAGAGAGCAGAGAGGGGTGAATGGAGATAAAGTTCTGTGGTTGAACAAGACTAGAGCCTCAGTACAACTGAAGGAAGGCTTTTAGTCTCTGCACTCTGACATTTCACTGTCATTCCAGGGGCTCTCGCAGTACTTGGACCATGTTGTAGCTCAGTATGATGTAATCTAAGGCTGTGACCAATGGAGTTTGACCAAGATATGACCATGTACATGTAGCAATAGTGCAGCTGAAAAATTCCAAGGCTGAGTGACCAAGACTGAGTGACCAAGACTGAGTGACCAAGACTGAGTGACCAAGGCTGAGTGACCAAGACTGAGTGACCAAGGCTGAGTGACCAAGGCTGAGTGACCAAGACTGAGTGACCAAGGCTGAGTGACCAAGGCTGGCTGACCAAGACTGAGTGACCAAGACTGAGTGACCAAGGCTGAGTGACCAAGACTGAGTGACCAAGGCTGAGTGATCAAGGCTGAGTGACCAAGACTGAGTGACCAAGACTGAGTGACCAAGGCTGAGTGACCAAGGCTGAGTGACCAAGACTGAGTGACCAAGGCTGAGTGACCAAGGCTGAGTGACCAAGGCTGAGTGACCAAGGCTGAGTGACCAAGACTGAGTGACCAAGGCTGGCTGACCAAGACTGAGTGACCAAGACTGAGTGACCAAGGCTGAGTGACCAAGACTGAGTGACCAAGACTGAGTGACCAAGGCTGAGTGACCAAGGCTGAGTGACCAAGGCTGGCTGACCAAGGCTGAGTGACCAAGGCTGAGTGACCAAGACTGAGTGACCAAGGCTGAGTGACCAAGGCTGAGTGACCAAGGCTGAGTGACCAAGGCTGGCTGACCAAGACTGAGTGACCAAGACTGAGTGACCAAGACTGAGTGACCAAGGCTGAGTGACCAAGACTGAGTGACCAAGACTGAGTGACCAAGGCTGAGTGACCAAGGCTGAGTGACCAAGGCTGGCTGACCAAGGCTGAGTGACCAAGGCTGACGGACCAAAGCTTTTTCAGACCCCAGCTGTTGTTCTAGACTAATGAGTCTAGTTGAATGAAAATCCATTGATGTGGAGGCAGTTCATTCCAGATGTACCGGAGAGTACATAGAGTGTATCCTAAATGGTACACTATTCCTTATACAGTGCACTACTTTTGACCAGGGCCCACTAATAGTGTGTCAACAGTATCAAGACATTCATATATCTGTCTGTCTGTCTCTGAGGTCAGTTACATTGGGGAGACCAAGTATTTGATACACTGCCGATTTTGCAGGTTTTCCTACTTACAAAGCATGTAGAGGTCTGTCATTTTTATCATAGGTACACTTCAACTGTGAGAGACAGAATCTAAAACTAAATTCCAGAAAATCACATTGTATGATTTTTAAGTCATTCATTTGCATTTTACTGCATGACATAAGTATTTGATACATCAGAAAAGCAGAACTTAATATTTGGTACAGAAACCTTTGTTTGCAATTACAGATATCATATGTTTCCTGTTGTTCTTGACCAGGTTTGCACACACTGCAGCAGGGATTTTGTCCCACTCCTACATACAGACCTTCTCCAGATCCTTCAGGTTTCGGGGCTGTCGCTGGGCAATACGGACTTTCAGCTCCCTCCAAAGATTTTCCATTGAGTTCAGGTCTGGAGACTGGCTAGGCCACTCCAGGACCTTGAGATGCTTCTTACGGAGCCACTCCTTAGTTGCCCTGGCTGTGTGTTTCGGGTCGTTGTCATGCTGGAAGACCCAGCCACGACCCATCTTCAATGCTCTTACTGAGGGAAGGAGGTTGTTGGCCAAGATCTCGCGATACATGGCCCCATCCATCCTCCCCTCAATACGGTGCAGTCGTCCTGTCCCCTTTGCAGAATAGCATCCCCAAAGAATGATGTTTCCACCTCCATGCTTCACTGTTGGGATGGTGTTCTTGGGGTTGTACTCCTCCTTCTTCTTCCTCCAAACACGCAAATGGAGTTTAGAACAAAAAGCTCTATTTTTGTCTCATCAGAACACATGACCTTCCCCCATTCCTCCTCTGGATCATCCAGATGGTCATTGGCAAACATCAGACGGGCCTGGACATGCGCTGGCTTGAGCAGGGGGACCTTGCGTGCGCTGCAGGATTTTAATCCATGATGGCGTAGTGTGTTACGAATGGTTTTCTTTGAAACTGTGGTCCCAGCTCTCTTCAGGTTATTGACCAGGTGTGTAGTTCTGGGCTGATCCCTCACCTTCCTCATGATCAATGATGCCCCACGAGGTGAGATCTTGCATGGAGCCCAGAACGAGGGTGATTGACCGTCATCTTGAACTTCTTCCATTTTCTAATAATTGCGCCAACAGTTGTTGCCTTCTCACCAAGCTGCTTGCCTATTGTCCTGTAGCCCATCCCAGCCTTGTGCAGGTCTACAATTTTATCCCTGATGTCCTTACACAGCTCTCTGGTCTTGGCCATTGTGGAGAGGTTGGAGTCTGTTTGATTGAGTGTGTGGACAGGTGTCTTTTATACAGGTACCGAGTTCAAACAGGTGCAGTTAATACAGGTAATGAGTGGAAAACAAGAGGGCTTCTTAAAGAAAAACTAACAGGTCTGTGAGAGCCGGACTTCTTACTGTTTGGTAGGTGATCAAATACTTATGTCATGCAATAAAATGCAAATTAATTACTTAAAAATCATACAATGTGATTTTATGGATTTTTGTTTTAGATTCCGTCTCTCACAGTTGAAGTGTACCTATGATAAAAAATTACAGACCTCTACATGCTTTGTAAGTAGGAAAACCTGCAAAATCAGCAGTGTATGAAATACTTGTTCTCCCCACTGTATCTGTTAGAATGCTCTTGGTAAGTGGAGACTTCACAGAACCTCAAAACGTAAACATGACCGGAGACATGACCGGAGACCAGGGTTAGTGTTCTCACACTATAAAGGGATTTGACTTCTCATGATATCATCATTCACTTGTTAAACTGAAAGCATTTTATTTTACCTTA
>NC_060178.1:106970047-107002547 GCF_021184085.1 Oncorhynchus gorbuscha | reverse complement strand
TCCTACTCCTCCTCTGTTCCTCTGGTGATGTAGAAGTTAACCCAGACCTTATAGGCCCCAGCACCACACCTATTCCCAGGCACTCTCATTTGTTGACTTCTGTATCCGTAAAAGCCTTGGTTTCATGCATGTTAACATCGGAAGCCTCTTCTCGAAGTTTGTTTTATTTACTGCTTTAGCACACTCCGTCAACCCTGATGTCCTAGCTGTATCTGAATCCTGGTTTAGGAAGGCCACCAAAAATTCTGACATTTCCATCCCCAACTACAACATTTTCCGACAACATAGAACTGCCAAAGGTGACGGAGTTTCAATCTACTGCAGAGATAGCCTGCAGAGCTCTGTCATATTATCCAGGTCTGTGCCCAGACAATTCAAGCTTCTATTTTTTTAAATCCACCTCTCCAGAAATAAGTCTATCATCGTTACCGCTTGTTATAGACCCCCTTCAGCTTCCAGCTGTGCCCTGGACACCATATGTGAATTGATTGCCCCCCATCTATCTTCAGAGTTCGTACTGTTATGTGACCTAAACTGGGATATGCTTAACACCCCGGCCGTCCTACAATCTAAGCTAGATGCCCTCAATCTCACACAAATAATCAAGGAACCTACCAGGTACAACCCTAAATCCGTAACCATGGGCACCCTCATAAATATCCTCCTGACCAACTAGCCATTCTAAATACAACTCTGCTGTCTTCAACCAGGATCTCAGCGATCACTGCCTCATTGCCTGCATGTATCTATAGAAGGGTTGTGTCCAGTAGGTATAAACAGAAGACAACTCAACATGTATCTATAGAAGGGTTGTGTCCAGTAGGTATAAACAGAAGACAACTCAACATGTATCTATAGAAGGGTTGTGTCCAGTAGGTATAAACAGTAGACAACTCAACATGTATCTATAGAAGGGTTGTGTCCAGTAGGTATAAACAGAAGACAACTCAACATGTATCTATAGAAGGGTTGTGTCCAGTAGGTATGAACAGTAGACAACTCAACATGTATCTATAGAAGGGTTGTGTCCAGTAGGTAAACACAGAAGACAACTCAACATGTATCTATAGAAGGGTTGTGTCCAGTAGGTATAAACAGAAGACAACTCAACATGTATCTATAGAAGGGTTGTGTCCAGTAGGTATAACACAGAAGACAACTCAACATGTATCTATAGAAGTGTTGTGTCCAGTAGGTATAAACAGAAGACAACTCAACATGTATCTATAGAAGGGTTGTGTCCAGTAGGTATAAACAGAACACAACTCAACATGTATCTATAGAAGGGTTGTGTCCAGTAGGTATAAACAGTAGACAACTCAACATGTATCTATAGAAGGGTTGTGTCCAGTAGGTATAAAACAGAAGAAACCTCTATAAAACAGAGCCTATAATATCTACATCTGGGAGGTACTATCTAGTACTATCTGAACTTTTCCTATAAGAACAGAGCCACCCCTAGCCTTTTGGCGGCCCTAAGCAATATTTGGTTGGGGGGCCCCTCTCACCTCCCTGGGCAAAACATTTTAGTGCCCCCCTTCTTGGCAGTGGATTTTGTTGTTGCAGTGTTAAAGTTACCTTTCTGCAATTCTACACATTTTGCCATGACTTACAGTATGCCATGTTAATGATATCTGAGTGAGTGACTAACCAAATCAATAGGGTCCCCTGGGGGTTAAGGGCCCTGGGCACATGCCATGTTAATGATATCTGAGTGAGTGACTAACCAAATCAATAGGGGCCCCCTGGGGGTTAGGGGCCCTGGGCACATGCCATGTTAATGATATCTGATTGAGTGACTAACCAAATCAATGGGGGACACTGGGGGTTAGGGGCCCGGGGCACATGCCATGTTAATGATATCTGAGTGAGTGACTAACCAAATCAATAGGGGCCCCCTGGGGGTTAGGGGCCCTGGGCTCATGCCATGTTAATGATATCTGAGTGAGTGACTAACCAAATCAATAGGGTCCCCTGGGGGTTAGGGGCCCTGGGCTCATGCCATGTTAATGATATCTGAGTGAGTGACTAACCAAATCAATAGGGGCCCCTGGGGGTTAGGGGCCCTGGGCACATGCCATGTTAATGATATCTGAGTGAGTGACTAACCAAATCAATAGGGCCCCCTGGGGGTTAGGGGCCCTGGGCACATGCCATGTTAATGATATCTGAGTGAGTGACTAACCAAATCAATAGGGGCCCCCTGGGGGTTAGGGGCCCTGGGCTCATGCCATGTTAATGATATCTGAGTGAGTGACTAACCAAATCAATAGGGGCCCCTGGGGGTTAGGGGCCCTGGGCACATGCCATGTTAATGATATCTGAGTGAGTGACTAACCAAATCAATAGGGGCCCCCTGGGGGTTAGGGGCCCTGGGCACATGCCATGTTAATGATATCTGAGTGAGTGACTAACCAAATCAACAGGGGCCCCCTGGGGTTAGGCGACCTGGGCACATGCCATGTGTGCCTGGTCGGTCATTTGGTAGCTGTCTAGCAGTGATGGGGAAGCTACTCTGAAAATCTAGTTTACCATTTACCAAGCTACAAATTACTTCACATTGGAAGAAGCTAAGCTAAACTAAAGCTACCCTTATGAATTTTTGTTTTACTAAACTAAAGCTACCCTTATGAAAAATATAGTTTACTAAACTAAAGCTACCCTTATGAAAAATATAGTTTACTAAACTAAAGCTACCCTTGTGAAAAATATAGTTTACTAAACTAAAGCTACCCTTATGAAAAATATAGTTTACTAAACTAAAGCTACCCTTATGAAAAATATAGTTTACTAAACTAAAGCTACCCTTATGAAAAATATAGTTTACTAAACTAAAGCTACCCTTATGAAAAATATAGTTTACTAAACTTCAGTTACTTATAAAAAAAGTAGTTCACTTCATCCAAACTACTGCGTGAAGAATTATCATCTAACTCTGAAACGTCATAGACTATATATTGCCAGAACAGATCACTGTGGAGTCAGATGTCAACAGAATGTGTAATTTAGCCTATTAAACACAAAAAGTGAGAATTAGGCAGGTCTGATACCGAAAAAGAAAGGACCTTCTTACTTACTTCACCCATATTTTATTTGACAAAAAAAGAGTATTATTTCGTTCTAGGAGTTAGCTACTCTACAAGGGAAAAACATAATGAACTACTGAAAACACTACCAAGATTTCATATCGTTCAACTACCACCAAGCTACTGCAAAATGTAATTACATTTTCTAGTTGAAGTAAATGTAGTTCACTCCTCCCCAACACCGCTGACTAGACCAACTTGACTAGCCATCTATAAAATGTTAGCTGATGTGCTAATTGAGTGAATGACAGTGACTGACATAAAAAGTGGAACACTGCTGATGTTCAACCATATTTAGACATTTCACCTCGTTTATTCTACTTTTCTTACTCTCAGCAGGAAATTAGTTCCTAAAAAAAACTTTTTACGCAGACTACACAGCGCCTTCAATTATAAATCCCTTGTTTGAATATTTCCTGTTAAAACGTTGTCAAATGTTTTGCAACAGCTGCCCTAATGAACATTTCTAATTTACACTCTACTGCTTCCTGCTGCCTTTTAGTAACCAACTGGACTTTGTTGATATGGAATGATTCTGTTATTTGACCCATTCTACTATGTTCATGCACTGACACTCTGATTAAACTTGTGATAATGAGAATTCAAACCAGATAGACAGAAAGATGGTGCTCATCTTCCGTCACTGTCACCGCCATGCTCAATAGGTTCAATTATCTTTAGCATCACCTCAGCTGCTGACCGTTACGGTTCTCCCACATTTCTTTCTGTACTCTCTGACACCTTAATAACTCATTAGGCCTCACAAATGGCACCCTATTGCCTATTTAGTGCACTACTTTGGACCAGAGCCCATATAATGTGCAATATCAGACGTACCCACATAGTTATAGGATACAACATCGTAGGAAAAAGGGAGGACAAGGAGGATGTCAGTGTCCTGATAGTACCCCTGTCATGTGATGTACCAGCTAGCCTCAGTGTCCTGATAGTACCCCTGTCATGTGATGTACCAGCTAGCCTCAGTGTCCTGATAGTACCCCTGTCATGTGATGTACCAGCTAGCCTCATTGTCCTGATTGTACCCCTGTCATGTGATGTACCAGCTAGCCTCATTGTCCTGATAGTACCCCTGTCATGTGATGTCCCAGCTAGCCTAGGTGTCCTGCTAGTACCCCTGTCATGTGATGTACCAGCTAGCCTCAGTGTCCTGATTGTACCCCTGTCATGTGACGTACCAGCTAGCCTAGGTATCCTGCTAGTACCCCTGTCATGTGATGTACCAGCTAGCCTCAGTGTCCTGATTGTACCCCTGTCATGTGACGTACCAGCTAGCCTCAGTGTCCTGATTGTACCCCTGTCATGTGACGTACCAGCTAGCCTCAGTGTCCTGATAGTACCCCTGTCATGTGATGTACCAGCTAGCCTCAGTGTCCTGATTGTACCCCTGTCATATGACGTACCAGCTAGCCTAGGTGTCCTGCTAGTACCCCTGTCATGTGATGTACCAGCTAGCCTCAGTGTCCTGATTGTACCCCTGTCATGTGACGTACCAGCTAGCCTCAGTGTCCTGATAGTACCCCTGTCATGTGATGTACCAGCTAGCCTCAGTGTCCTGATTGTACCCCCAGCTAGCCTCAGTGTCCTGATTGTACCCCTGTCATGTGATGTACCAGCTAGCCTCAGTGTCCTGATTGTACCCCTGTCATGTGATGTCCCAGCTAGCCTCAATGTCCTGAGAGTACCCCTGTCATGTGACGTACCAGCTAGCCTCAGTGTCCTGAGAGTACCCCTGTCATGTTATGTACCAGCTAGCCTCAGTGTCCTGATTGTACCCCTGTCATGTGATGTCCCAGCTAGCCTCAATGTCCTGAGAGTACCCCTTTCATGTGACGTACCAGCTAGCCTCAGTGTCCTGATAGTACCCCTGTCATGTGATGTACCAGCTAGCCTCAGTGTCCTGATAGTACCCCTGTCATGTGATGTACCAGCTAGCCTCATTGTCCTGATTGTACCCCTGTCATGTGATGTACCAGCTAGCCTCATTGTCCTGATAGTACCCCTGTCATGTGATGTCCCAGCTAGCCTAGGTGTCCTGCTAGTACCCCTGTCATGTGATGTACCAGCTAGTCTCAGTTTCCTGATAGTACCCCTTTCATGTGAGACTACTGGGACTACTGTTTCAACATGATTTGTGATTGACTAAGGAGACACGGAGGACTGGCATCTCTCAACCAATAGTGGTGCTGTGCATATTAAATAACGCCCTCACTGACACGCACATGCACACCCTCACGGACACACAAACGCACACGCACACAGTCACAGACACACAGACAGCCTCTCTTCCTCTCCCTCCTGCTGCTTGTCTCTCAGTGTGACTCAGTGCTCCTTCTCATCACAGACAGATGGCCATTACCTACAGTGCTTTAGCAAAAGGCCTGCAGTCATTTTCATGGAACCCCCGGGTGTTGAAGCTAACCACGAGGTATGTGAGAGAGTCAGAGAGTGAGAGACGGGGATAGAAATCGAGAAAGGCAGAGTCACAATGAGGCCCTCCTACTGCCCCGGAAACAAACACACCACCCCCCTCTTATGGTCCACTTGTTCCGGTGAGTAGGACTGACTCACATCCAGTAGGATAGACACACATCCAGCAGGGCTGACACACATCCAGTAGGGCTGACTCACATCCAGTAGGGCTGACACACATCCAGTAGGGCTGACACACATCCAGTAGGTCTGACACACATCCAGTAGGATAGACACACATCCAGTAGGGCTGACTCACATCCAGTAGGGCTGACACACATCCAATAGGGCTGACTCACATCCAGTAGGATAGACACACATCCAATAGGGCTCACACACGTCCAGTAGGATAGACACACATCCAGTAGGGCTGACACACATCCAGTAGGATAGACACACATCCAGTAGGGCTGACTCACATCCATTAGGGCTGACTCACGTCCAGTAGGATAGACACACATCCAATAGGGCTCACACACGTCCAGTAGGATAGACACACATCCAGTAGGGCTGACACACATCCAGTAGGGTTGACTCACATCCAGAAGGGCTGACTCACATACAGTAGGGTTGACACACATCCAGTAGGGCTGACACACGTTCCAGTAGGGCTGACTCACATACAATAGGGTTAAACACACACATCCAGTAGGGCTAAACACATCCATTAGGGCTGACACGCATCCAGTAAGGCTGACTCACATCCAGTAGAATTGACACACATCCAGTAGGTTTGACACAAATCCAATAGGCTTGACAAACATCCAGTAGGGCTGACACACATCCAGTAGGGCTGACACACATCCAGTAAGGCTGACTCACATCCAGTAGAATTGACACACATCCAGTAGTATTAACACACATCCAGAAGGTAATAGTCCTATCTGATAATAAGGTAGAAGGTAATAGTCCTATCTGATAATCCGGTAGAAGGTAATAGTCCTGTCCTATAATAAGGTAGAAGGTAATAGTCCTGTCCTATAATAAGGTAGAAGGTAATAGTCCTGTCCTATAATAAGGTAGAAGGTAATAGTCCTGTCCTATAATAAGGTAGAAGGTAATAGTCCTATCTGATAATACGGTAGAAGGTAATAGTCCTGTCCTATAATAAGGTAGAATGTAATAGTCCTGTCCTATAATAAGGTAGAAGGTAATAGTCCTGTCCTATAATAAGGTAGAAGGTAATAGTCCTATCTGATAATACGGTAGAAGGTAATAGTCCTATCTGATAATAAGGTAGAAGGTAATAGTCCTATCTGATAATACGGTAGAAGGTAATAGTCCTGTCCTATAATAAGGTAGAAGGTAATAGTCCTGTCTGATAATACGGTAGAAGGTAATAGTCCTATCTGATAATACGGTAGAAGGTAATAGTCCTATCTGATAATACGGTAGAAGGTAATAGTCCTATCTGATAATAAGGTAGAAGGTAATAGTCCTATCTGATAATAAGGTAGAAGGTAATAGTCCTATCTGATAATACGGTAGAAGGTAATAGTCCTATCTGATAATACGGTAGAAGGTAATAGTCCTATCTGATAATGTTGGTAGAAGGTAATAGTCCTATCTGATAATAAGGTAGAAGGTAATAGTCCTATCTGATAATAAGGTAGAAGGTAATAGTCCTATCTGATAATAAGGTAGAAGGTAATAGTCCTATCTGATAATAAGGTAGAAGGTAATAGTCCTATCTGATAATAAGGTAGAAGGTAATAGTCCTATCTGATAATAAGGTAGAAGGTAATAGTCCTATCTGATAATAAGGTAGAAGGTAATAGTCCTATCTGATAATAAGGTAGAAGGTAATAGTCCTATCTGATAATACGGTAGAAGGTAATAGTCCTATCTGATAATAAGGTAGAATGTAATAGTCCTGTCCTATAATACGGTAGAAGGTAATAGTCCTGTCCTATAATAAGGTAGAAGGTAATAGTCCTATCTGATAATACGGTAGAAGGTAATAGTCCTATCTGATAATAAGGTAGAATGTAATAGTCCTGTCCTATAATACGGTAGAAGGTAATAGTCCTATCTGATAATACGGTAGAAGGTAATAGTCCTATCTGATAATAAGGTAGAATGTAATAGTCCTGTCCTATAATACGGTAGAAGGTAATAGTCCTGTCCTATAATAAGGTAGAAGGTAATAGTCCTATCTGATAATACGGTAGAAGGTAATAGTCCTATCTGATAATAAGGTAGAATGTAATAGTCCTATCTGATAATAAGGTAGAATGTAATAGTCCTATCTGATAATAAGGTAGAATGTAATAGTCCTATCTGATAATAAGGTAGAAGGTAATAGTCCTATCTGATAATAAGGTAGAAGGTAATAGTCCTATCTGATAATACGGTAGAAGGTAATAGTCCTATCTGATAATAAGGTAGAAGGTAATAGTCCTATCTGATAATAAGGTAGAAGGTAATACCCTATCTGATAATAAGGTAGAAGGTAATAGTCCTATCTGATAATACGGTAGAAGGTAATAGTCCTATCTGATAATAAGGTAGAAGGTAATAGTCCTATCTGATAATAAGGTAGAAGGTAATAGTCCTATCTGATAATACGGTAGAAGGTAATAGTCCTATCTGATAATAAGGTAGAATGTAATAGTCCTGTCCTATAATACGGTAGAAGGTAATAGTCCTGTCCTATAATAAGGTAGAAGGTAATAGTCCTATCTGATAATACGGTAGAAGGTAATAGTCCTATCTGATAATAAGGTAGAATGTAATAGTCCTGTCCTATAATACGGTAGAAGGTAATAGTCCTATCTGATAATACGGTAGAAGGTAATAGTCCTATCTGATAATAAGGTAGAATGTAATAGTCCTGTCCTATAATACGGTAGAAGGTAATAGTCCTGTCCTATAATAAGGTAGAAGGTAATAGTCCTATCTGATAATACGGTAGAAGGTAATAGTCCTATCTGATAATAAGGTAGAATGTAATAGTCCTATCTGATAATAAGGTAGAATGTAATAGTCCTATCTGATAATAAGGTAGAATGTAATAGTCCTATCTGATAATACGGTAGAAGGTAATAGTCCTATCTGATAATAAGGTAGAATGTAATAGTCCTGTCCTATAATATGGTAGAAGGTAATAGTCCTGTCCTATAATAAGGTAGAAGGTAATAGTCCTATCTGATAATAAGGTAGAAGGTAATAGTCCTATCTGATAATACGGTAGAAGGTAATAGTCCTATCTGATAATAAGGTAGAATGTAATAGTCCTGTCCTATAATACGGTAGAAGGTAATAGTCCTGTCCTATAATAAGGTAGAAGGTAATAGTCCTATCTGATAATAAGGTAGAATGTAATAGTCCTGTCCTATAATACGGTAGAAGGTAATAGTCCTGTCCTATAATAAGGTAGAAGGTAATAGTCCTATCTGATAATAAGGTAGAAGGTAATAGTCCTATCTGATAATACGGTAGAAGGTAATAGTCCTATCTGATAATAAGGTAGAAGGTAATAGTCCTGTCCTATAATAAGGTAGAAGGTAATAGTCCTATCTGATAATAAGGTAGAAGGTAATAGTCCTATCTGATAATACGGTAGAAGGTAATAGTCCTATCTGATAATAAGGTAGAAGGTAATAGTCCTATCTGATAATAAGGTAGAAGGTAATAGTCCTGTCCTATAATAAGGTAGAAGGTAATAGTCCTGTCCTATAATAAGGTAGAAGGTAATAGTCCTATCTGATAATAAGGTAGAAGGTAATAGTCCTATCTGATAATACGGTAGAAGGTAATAGTCCTGTCCTATAATAAGGTAGAAGGTAATAGTCCTGTCCTATAATAAGGTAGAATGTAATAGTCCTGTCCTATAATACGGTAGAAGGTAATAGTCCTGTCCTATAATAAGGTAGAAGGTAATAGTCCTATCTGATAATAAGGTAGAAGGTAATAGTCCTATCTGATAATAAGGTAGAAGGTAATAGTCCTATCTGATAATAAGGTAGAAGGTAATAGTCCTATCTGATAATAAGGTAGAAGGTAATAGTCCTATCTGATAATAAGGTAGAAGGTAATAGTCCTATCTGATAATAAGGTAGAAGGTAATAGTCCTATCTGATAATAAGGTAGAAGGTAATAGTCCTGTCCTATAATAAGGTAGAAGGTAATAGTCCTATCTGATAATAAGGTAGAAGGTAATAGTCCTATCTGATAATAAGGTAGAAGGTAATAGTCCTATCTGATAATACGGTAGAAGGTAATAGTCCTATCTGATAATAAGGTAGAAGGTAATAGTCCTGTCCTATAATAAGGTAGAAGGTTATAGTCCTATCTGATAATAAGGTAGCTTCACGGTGAACAACACTCAACACCACTCACTGACTCACTCAATCCCTCCCTCCTTTCACTACTAGAGCTCTAGACAGAAATATGAGAGTTCTGCTTCTCTAAATTGTAGCTTGCCTAACATATGTCTCTCTGTGATTGGAGTCCCCTCTCCCTCTCCCTTAGAGAAGTCTGTAGCGTGCTCAGTTTGTGTGTGTGGCGGCATGCTCAGTGGGTGTGTGTGTGTTTGTTTGTGTGTGGCTAAAGGCAAAGGGAGAAGAGATACAAGGAGGGAGAGAGAGAGAGAGAGAGAGAGAGAGAGAGAGAGAGAGAGAGAGAGAGAGAGAGAGAGAGAGAGAGAGAGAGAGAGAGTGGGTCTCTCTCTCTCTCTCTCTCTCTCTCTCTCCTTGTTTCTCTCCTCCTCCCCTCTTTCTTTCATTCTCTCCACCTCCCACCCTCTCTCTCTCCCTCCTTGTATCTCTTCTCCCTTTGCCTTTAGCCTCTGCAGTGCTCAGTCTGCCCCTGTTTGGGTCTGTCTGTCAGTGGGAGAGAGATGCTGTTATGGAGATGTGATTCATGGAGTACTCTGCCTATCCCCTCACACTGTGCAACCCACACACACAAACAAACACACACACCCAATGAGCATGCCGCCACACACACAAACTGAGCACGAGGAGGTGGAGAGAAAGAAAGAAAGAGAGGAAGAGAGAGAGAGAGAGACGGAGACAAAGGGGGGGAAAGAATGTATGCACACATGACTGTAAGTCGCTTTGGATAAAAGCGTCTGCTAAATGGCATATATTATTTATTATATTAAAGAGGTACAAAATAAAGGGAAGGAGAGAGGGAGAGAGAGGGGGAGAGAGTGAGAGAGAGTGAGAGAGAGAGAGAGAGAGAGAGAGAGAGAGAGAGAGAGAGAGAGAGAGAGAGAGAGAGAGAGAGAGAGAGAGAGAGAGAGGGAGAGAGAGGTAAATGTATAGAGGGAGGGAGACAAGGAGGAGAGAGAGAGAGAGAGAGGGAGAGAGAGAGAGAGAGAGGGAGAGGGAGTGGGAGTGGGAGGTGGAGAGAAAGAAAGAGAGGAGGAGAGAGACAGACAAGGAGAGAGAGAGAGAGAGAGAGAGGGAGAGAGAGAGAGGGTGGAAGGTGGAGAGAAGGAAAGAGAGGAGGAGAGAGACAAGGAGAGAGAGAGAGGGTGTAAGGTGGAGAGAAGGAAAGAGAGGAGGAGAGAGACAAGGAGAGAGAGAGAGGGGGAGAGAGAAAGAGGGTGGGAGGTGGAGAGAAAGAAAGAGAGGAGGAGAGAGACAAGGAGAGAGAGAGAGAGAGGGTGGGAGATGGAGAGAAAGAAAGAGAGGAGGAGAGAGACAAGGAGAGAGAGAGAGAGAGGGAGAGAGAGAGAGGGTGGAAGGTGGAGAGAAAGAGAGGAGGAGAGAGACAAGGAGAGAGAGAGAGGGGGTGGGAGGTGGAGAGAATGAAAGAAAGAGGGGAGGAGGAGAGAAACAAGGAGAGAGAGAGAGAGAGAGAGAGAGAGAGAGAGAGAGAGAGAGAGAGAGAGAGGGTGGGTGGGTGGGTGGGAGGTGGAGAGAAAGAAAGAAAGAGCCAAGAGAGAAGAGAGAGAGAGAGAGAGAAGAGAGAGAGAGAGAGAGAGAGACAGAGACAGAGACAAAGGGGGAAAGAGGTACAAAATAAAGGGAGGAGAGAGAGGGAGAGAGAGAGAAAGAGGAGAGAGAGAGAGAGAGAGAGAGAGAGAGAGAGAGAGAGAGAGAGAGAGAGAGAGAGAGAGAGAGAGAGAGAGAGAGAGAGAGAGAGAGAGAGAGAGAGAGAGAGAGAGAGAGAGAGAGAGAGAGAAGGAGGAGAGAGAGAGAGAGAGAGAGAGAGAGAGAGAAAGGAGAAATGTATAGAGAGAGGGAGAAGGAGGAGAGAGAGAGAGAGAGAGAGAGGGGGAGAGAAAGAAAGAGAGAGGAGGAGAGAGACAAGGAGAGAGAGAGAGAGAGGGTGGGAGGTGGAGAGAAAGAAAGAGAGGAGGAGAGAGACAAGGAGAGAGAGAGAGAGGGTGGGAGGTGGAGAGAAGAAAGAAAGAGGGGGAGAGGAGAGAAACAAGGAGAGATAAAGGGAAGGAGAGAGAGAGAGAGAGAGAGAGAGAGAGAGAGAGAGAGAGAGAGAGAGAGAGAGTCAGAGAGAAAGAGTGAGAGAGAGAGAGAGAGGTAAAAGAGATAGAGAGAGAGAGAGAGAGAGAGAGAGAGAGGAGACAAAGAGAGAGGGGGAAAAGAGGAGACAAAATAAAGGGAAGGAGAGGGGTGGAGAGAAAGAAAAGAGAGAGGAAAGGGAGAGAGAGAGAGAGAGAGTGGGAGAGAGAGGAGGAGAGAGAGAGAGAGAGAGAGAGAGAGAGGAGAGGAGAGAGAGAGAGAGAGAGAGAGAGAGAGAGGGTGGAGAGAGAAAGAGAGGAGGAGAGAGAGAGAGGGAGAAAGAGAGGAGGAGAGAGAGAGAGAGGGTGGGAGAGAGAATGAAAGAAAAGAGGGAGAGAGAAACAAGAGAGAGAGAGAGAGATAGAGAGAGGAGAGACGGAGACAAAGGGGGAAAAAATGTACAAAATAGAGAGAGGGAGAAGGAGGAGAGAGAGAGAGAGAGAGGTAGAGAGAGAAGAAAGAGAGGGAGAGAGGGAGAGTAAAGATAGAGAGGGAGAAGGAGGGAGAGAGATAGAGGGAGGGAGTAGGAGATAGAGAGGGAGTAGGAGGGAGAGAGAGAGGGATATATATTGAATAGACCGTAGTCTCCAGTTGTGCTGGTCCCCTCCCTGCCTTGTGCACCACTGGGCTCCACGTTACTGTTCATTTAGCACTACAGTATGTGAAGAGACATCAAACACAGGTATCCTGGGACAAGGCCTTACGGATGGTTACGACTATTTTACAAGAGAGGCCTGAATCGATAAACTATATGGTGAGGTTATATGTTTATTTTATTTTGCATTAATAACATTCATACAGTATAAACTATTCACAAGTGAATTAATGTTCACAATCAATTTATCCACAGAGGCTTCTCCCCTGTAATATATGAATAGGCCAGTCCATCTGTTCATGTATGGCAATCGTCTGCTTGTTTTGTTATGAATAGCTCATAACCCTCCCAACCAATCAGTGACTAGATCACATTAAAAGATAGGAACATCATAATGACTGTTGTTAAAGCACCATTTGGGAGAGAGACAGAGACAGAGCGAGAGAGAGAGAAACAGAAACAGAGAGACAGAGACAGAGACAGAGACAGAGACAGAGAGACAGACACAGAGCGAGAGGAGAGAGACAGAGACAGAGAGACAGAGACAGAGCGAGAGAGACAGAGACAGAGACAGAGACAGAGAGACAGACACAGAGCGAGAGGAGAGAGACAGAGACGTAGCGAGAGAGACAGAGACAGAGCGAGAGAGACAGAGACAGAGCGAGAGAGACAGACACAGAGCGAGAGGAGAGAGACAGAGACAGAGCGAGAGAGACAGACAGAGCGAGAGAGACAGACACAGTAGTAGTAGTCTAGATGGGCGATGCCTGAATTAGGACAAGTGCCTAAATTAGGACAAGATAATGCATTAGGACAAGTGCCTGAATTAGGACAAGTGCCTGAATGAGGACCTGCGCCACTTCCTGTGTGAGGTCACACTCTATGGATGTTGTAGAGCAGGAACCTGCAGGAGTCACTGTGTTGATGTTTTCAGAGAAGGACAGGGTGTTGTCCAGGGTCACGCCAAGGTTCTTTGCCCATCTGGGAGGTGGACACAGTGGCGTTGAGTACTTTAACTTCCCTTCTGCTGATTTCCTGTCCTTACTGCTCCAAGGTCCCTATTTTACAGATATAAAGGACCTCTGAAGAGAGCAGACGCCCACCCATCATTTCTGTGCCTTGTGAATAAGCCTGAGTCCACTCACACTCACTGGGTGGTATTGGCAGACTGTACAGTTCTATTCCACACAGAGAGAGAAAAGACTGCTGTGTAAAAGACGACAGCTGAAGATCTGTTGTCATCAAGTGCCATCTATTGGTGGAGAGGAGAATGATTCGATCAGGACCTGGTTGGTTCAGTGTGGAAAACTGCTGCAGTGCAACAGGGCTTTATAGTTCATTCTCTCAGTAGACACATAGACGCTGCATCTACAATGATACAGACAACATGATGTGTTGCTGTTTATAAGCATGTGCTGTACGATCCTTAGGACATTTAAAGGGGTCATGTTCACACTCACACGCAGACACACATACACAGTCACACACACAACACTCTCGTCTCTTCTCTCTGCTGTCAATCATGTTGTACTTGTCTTGTATGTTCACATACATCCTCTATCTCTCTCACTATCTCTCTCCTCTCTCTCTCTCTCTCCTCTCTCTCTCCTCTCTCTCTCCTCTATCTCTATCTCTCTCATCCCCTCTCCCTCACTCTCTTTCTATGTCTCTCTCTCTCTCTCTCTCCCTCTCTCTCTCACTCTCACTCTCTCTCTCTCTCTCTCTCTTTCTCTCTCCTTTCTCTCTCTCTCTCTCTCTCTCTCTCTCTCTCTCTCTCTCTCTCTCTCTCTCTCTCTCTCTCTCTCTCTCTCTCTCTCTCTCTCTCTCTCTCTCTCTCTCTCTCTCCTCTATCTCTCTCTCTCTCTCTCCTCTCTCTCCCTCCTCTATCTCTATCTCTCTCATCCCCTCTCCCTCACTCTCTTTCTATGTCTCTCTCGCCTCTCTCTCTCCCTCTCTCTCTCACTCTCACTCTCTCTCTCTCTTTCTCTCTCCTCTATCTCTCTCAATCTCTCTCTCTCTCTCTCTCTCTCTCTCTCTCTCTCTCTCTCTCTCTCTCTCTCTCTCTCTCTCTCTCTCTCTCTCTCTCTCTCTCTCTCTATCTCACTCTCTCCCCTCTCTCTCTCTATCTCTATCTCTCTCATCCCCCTCCCTCACTCTCTTTCTATGTCTCTCTCTCTCTCTCTCTCTCTCTCTCGCACTCTCTCTCTTTCTCTCTCCTCTATCTCTCTCATTATCTCTCTCTCTCTCTCTCTCTCTCTCTCTCTCTCTCTCTCTCTCTCTCTCTCTCTCTCTCTCTCTCACTCTCTCTTTCTCTCACTCTCACTTGCTCTCTTTCTCTCTCTCTCTCTCTCTCTCTCTCTCTCTCTCTCTCTCTCTCTCTCTCTCTCTCTCTCTCTCTCTCTCTCTCTCTCTCTCTCTCTCTCTCTCTCTCTCTCTCTCTCCTCTATCTCTCTCTCTCTCTCTCTCTCTCTCTCTCTCTATCTCTCTCATCCCCCTCCCTCACTCTCTCTTCTATCTCTCTCTCTCTCTCTCTCTCTCTCTCTCTCTCTCTCTCTCTCTCTCTCTCTCTCTCTCTCTCTCTCTCTCTGTTCTCATCCAGGGGGCGAAGGGTGACTCTGGAATCCCAGGAGACAAAGGAGATCAAGGTGATCCGGTATGTAACACACACACAGCACACACCCTTCCAACACATTATTGTGGTGACATTTAAAGTGGCTGTCATTAACCATGAACACTAACCTTTGACCTTTGGCCTTCTCCCTCAGGGTCAGCCTGGTGGAGACGGGGCCTCTGGGATGAAAGGACAGAAGGTGAGTCACATCACATGGTGTGTGTGTGTGTGTGCGTGCGTGCGTGCGTGCGTGTGTGTGCGTGTGCGCGTGCGTGCGTGCGTGTGCGTGTGCGTGTGCGCGTGCGTGCGTGCGTGCGTGCGTGTGCGTGTGCGTGTGTGTGTGTCTCAATCTGGCTGCAAATTAACTCTCTTATAATCATTTATCTTTTCATCATTGTTAATTGTCAAATTAACACTCTTATAATCATATTTCATCACACACACACACACACACACACACACACACACACACACACACACACACACACACACACACACACACACACACACACACACACACACACACACACACACACACACACACACACACACACACACACACCATGTGACTCACCTTCTGTTCTTTCATCTCGGAAGCGTCCTTGTTTAACCCACTACAGTATATCAGTGTACCAACCCCACTAACCCAATCAACTGAAACCGGTTGTCATTAAGTAGATGTAAATAGTGTTTGAATGAATGCTACTGTCGGTTATGACTGAATCAATGAGAGAGCAGGTAGGAGCAGATGTTACAGCAGCTTCGGTGGTGGGGGAGATTTCACAACCCTCTATAAACCAGGGCTTCTGGATCCTCCCTTAAGAATAGATCAATATCATCCTGAGGTTTGGAAGCATGTCCGTACAGTATGACATCATGTGGTTTCTCTATGCTCTCTGTGTGTTCTCTTATCAGGGGGAAGAAGGCCAGAGAGGACCACCAGGACTGGTGAGGAGTACATTGTTGTGGCGTTAATGTTTCCTGTGACTGTTTATAACTGAGACATAAAGTCATATTATCTAAGAGACTGTTTTACAGTTCTGTACTGTAGTTTATTTTGGAGTTATTGGAGAGAGGAGTAACTGAGGGGCGTAAACAAGACTAGCCTGGACTCTACAGTCGGTGTTGGTTCAGTACATTATCCCTGCTCTACAGTCACAATGTTTGGGCTACATGTTTTTCAGATCTGAGAGTACCTGCAATCCATGCTCTGTCTCCTCTGATCTCTCAAAGACAATCCTGAATCTACACGTACATGACCTGACTATGTAATTGTAATGGGCCTTTACTGGTGCATGTCAACTCGGTATATAAAAAGGCTAGTATGTGACCCCAATGGACAGGTAGACCTTTGGTAGACCATCCAGACAGGTAATAGTAGTGAGAACAACAGACTATTCCCAGACTCCTCTGAGATCTGTCCTTCTTCATAATTCAACTCCTGGTTTCTTGTTTAGCCGCGGATCCAAGTGGCACCGAGCCAACGTCACATCACCGCACACGGAACAAATATTCCCTCTACACTAATGAACTCCTTCTCCTACTACTACTTTATATCACTCTGTCTGCCTCCCAAATGGCACCCCATTCCCTACGTAGTGACTACTTGTGTAACATGCATGCTCCGACTACTGATGTCTTTCACTGAATGTGTCCCAAATGGTTCCCTATGGACCCTGGTCTAAAGAGGTGCACTAAATAGGCAATAGGGTGCCATTTAATATGAATCCCTTATCTCAACTGGAGTCTGGTCCACTTGTTCTTCAACGTTTCATTTACAACTGAACAGTGGCAGGTGATGAGTCCCCCTTAATGGCTATAAAGCCTTTTCTTGCCTTGCAATTATTTGTGTAAGAAGTTCTATCAGAACCACTTAATCGGACTCAATTAACTGGACTACATTTTGAAATTGATTTTTAAGATTGAAGCGATAAGGGAGCAAAATGATTTAAAATGATGTTGCTATTTTAGGCCTACAGTTTTCTGAGGTTTGGTTGGAACACCCAAAGTCCAGTATGTTATCATGTGCTGATGTCTCTGGCTGGGGCAGCCTTCTACTTATAATTATCAAATACATTCAGTCAATCAATTAATCATGCGGCTTCCAAACGGTTTCTAAATGCCAAATCAACTATGCCAATTGTCGAATGCAAAAATCCCCACCTAGCGACCACTCCTGATAGACACACTAGATCTGAGAGGATTGGACAAGTAGCTATACTCTTTATTGTAATAGCTTAATTAATAGCTTCATTTCTGATTGGCTAGGTGGGAGATGTCACCACATTGCTTCCATCCATCTATCCAATCCTCTCTGGTCTACATTAGTGGCTTTCGAGTACGTTCATTTACAATTCAGACATTCAGAAAAGTCATTTATCAATTCATAAATGGGTCTGTTTGATTATTTAGCTCCAATCTCAATTAAATAGGGGGCTCCCGAGTGGCACAGTAGTCCAAGGCACTGCATCTCAGTGTGCGAGGGGTCACCAAAGTCCCTGGTTCGATTCCAGGCTGTATCGAGAGAATGCACTATATAGGGAATAGGGTACCATAGGGTTCTGGTCAATGGTAGTGCACTATATAGGGAATAGGGTACCATAGGGCTCTGGTCAATTGTAGTGCACTATATAGGGAGTAGTTGTACCATAGGGCTCTGGTCAATGGTAGTGCACTATATAGGGAATAGGGTGCCATTTGAGACACAGTGGGATCATTTCTGCAGTAAAGCGTTTAATTCCATGACTCTGCAGAAACCAGGGTTCACACCATTACCCTCCTTCCTGTTCATTAGTGCAGAGGAGGAACCACCAGACGGGGTTATAGGCATGCGTGACCCCCCCATGACCCACAGACAGCCCACACGTGGCCCTTGACCAGACTCTGACTGAAGGCTACAGATATAAGAGACAAGATTAGAACAAATTGCTTTAGGAGGCAGACTGATATTTGGAACTTGAAGCACTGAAAGGCTGATTTCCACACTGAACTTGTTATACGACATCACAGGAAAGATCAGGACATCGTTTTACTGCATGGCCCTCCATGATCCACAGATAGCCCACACGTAGCCCTTGACCAGACAGACACAGAATAATAGGCGAAGCTATGAACAAGAGCAGAAGGCTAAAACATTAGAACGAATTGACAAACTTGTAAATAGATATTTATGGCAGTCTGAGATGTTGAAATGAAAGCCAAAACAAAATGGATTACCACTAAAATAACCCGGCTCGACCAGACAGACACAGAAGAACAGGAAGACAAGGAACAGGGTTGGAATAAATTGACATACTTGTTCAATAGAATTATTTATATATTTTTGCAAGCTTTTGGAGGCAGACTAACACCGTACCCAAACCGCTATCATGCACAAATTGATTTTGTCCCCCCACACCAAACGCTATCACGACACGCAGGTTGAAATATCAAAACAAACTCTGAACCAATTATATTAATTTGGTGACAGGTCAAAAAGCATTAAACATTTATAACAACGTTGAGTTGTTATTTTACCTGAAATGCACAAGGTCCTCTACTCTGAAAATTAATCCACACATAAAACAGTCAACCGAATCGTTTCTAGTCACCTCACCTCCTTCCAGGCTTATTCTTTTTTGGACTTTATATGGCGATTGGCATCTAAAACTATTACCATGACGACGACCGACCTCAGGTCATCTTTCAATCACCCACGTGGGTATAACCAATGAGGAGATGGCACATGGGTATCTGCTTCTATTAACCAATGAGGAGATGGGAGAGGCAGGACTTGCAGCGCGTTCTGTGCCACAAATAGAAGCAACTTCTATTTTAGCGCCTGGCAACACAGACGCTCGTTGGTGCGATGGTTGAATAACATGTGTAAATTTATTTGGTAACGCGAGCGGTGTGGTCAGCATGTCAGATGTTGAACTTGAAGCTACCAAAAACACATGTTCACATAATTGCAGGTTTCTAGGCTGCAATTGTGGTACAAAATCATTGGAAAGCTCAGGACATAATTTTAAATAAAAATAAATTAAATAAAGCTTGAAAAGTCGACTTTCCGTTACTGTGGGAATGCGTCCCAGATGGGAACCTATTCCCTATATAGTGCACTACTTTTGACCAGAGCCCAATGGGCACTATAAAGGGAAGAGGAAGCCATTTGGGATACACATGTGACCTTTAACGATCCATACCCTCCTGGAGGACTGCTCCACAGGGGGGCTTTGTATCCCCACAACAATGATTGGTCGATTCCGGGACTGACTCTCAAAATACATCCCAAATGGCAACCTATTCCCTACATAGTGCACTACTTTTGACCAGAGCCCTATGGTACTATTTACCCCCACTTTAATAGAGAATAGGGGCCATTTGGGGCGTACAGGCAGAGGGGCTAGTCTAGTGGAAGAGGGTCTAGTGACAGACAGGCACTCGTCTTTAGTTTCACCGAAAACACCCCTCCCCTCCTTTTCTCTCTTAAAAGGCTTGTTTAGTTTGACAACCCCAACTGCCGAGCCGAGTGCCGAGCCGAGTGCCGGGCCGAGTGCCGGGCCGAGTGCCGGGCCGAGTGCCGGGCCGGGTGCCCGAGCCTAGTGCCGAGCCGAGTGCCGGGCCGAGTGCCCGAGCCTAGTGCCGAGCCGAGTACCGAGCCGAGTGCATTCAATAAGGGAGGTTAGGTGGTACGTCTTACCTACCGAATAAGTGACGATGAAGAAGACAGCTCATTTTCTATCTTCTATCTTGTCTGTCCTTTCCATCCAGGAAATGACAGCTCATGGACTGAGACATCTGTCTGGCTCTGTAAGTAGAAACATCCTACGTAGTTACCTTTACCTTCTGTTCAGTCAAAACGGCAGTCGTGCTCTGACTGCAAACTCAATCTTTTGTGTTACCTTGATGAAAGTTATTTTTATATCAAAGGATCTGTATTTGATATTGACCTTATTTCTATTTTATTTTAGGAGGCTGAATCAGGAGACAAGGGCCAGAAAGGAGAAATGGGTGATCCAGTAAGGATAGGATATGTACCAACCTGCTCACAGTGTTCATATGATTTGTCTATAATTAACAAGTGTAAAAGAAAACCGCTCCCCCTTGTCCATTGAATCCATTTCATTATTCATCCGCTAAACTTATCCTAGATCAGCACTCCTACTCTGAGATGCTTTGTGAGTATGGGTCCAGATCAGAGGAAGCCTAATATATTGATGTTCACGGCACCAAGAAACAGTTTGACTCTGTGTCAAATCAAATCAAACATTATTTGTCTCATGCGCCGAATACAACAGACCTTACCGTGAAATGCTTTTACTATCAAGCCTTTAACCAACAGTGCAGTTCAAGAAGAGTTAAGAAAATATTTACCAAATAAGCTAAAGTGAAAAAATAATGGGAAAAAAAGTAACAAGAAAATGACATAACAATGAGGCGATGTGAAATACAGTGGGGGCAATGTAAATAGTCTGGGAGGGGCGATGTAAATAGTCTGGGAGGGGGGCTGGGAGGGGCAATGTAAATAGTCTGGGAGGGGCATGTAAATAGTCTGGGAGTCTAAATAGTCTGGGAGGGGGGTAAATAGTCTGGGAGGGGCATTGGGAGGGGCGATGTAAATAGTCTGGGAGGGGCGATGTAAATAGTCTGGGGGGGGCATTAGATTAAAAGCTCAGCAGTCTTATGGCTTGGGGGTAGAAACTGTTAAGGAGCCTTTTGGTCCTAGACTTCAGTGACTGGAGTATTTAATAATTTTTTGTACATGGAAGGAAAGGACTAAGCACGCACCCCTGAAGGGCCCAGCGTGGCAGATGTGTTGTTGCCTACCGTTACCACCTGGGGGCGGCCCATTAGGAAGTCCAGGATCCAGTTGACGAGGGAGGTGTTTAGTCCCAGGGTCCTTAGCTTAATGATGACTATTGAGGACACTATGGTTTTGTGTTTTCTATGTAGGGAATAGGCTGCCATTTAGGATACATCCTAAACATGTATGAAAGAGCTGTTGGCAAAGAATATAATCATCAAATATAAAAAAGGATACAAAGTTCAAAGGAGGTCAATCTTTATTGTGCCACACATCAAAATGAGACTTCAACAATAGATACAGGGTTTAGAATGAATGATATAGACTTCAACAATAGATACATGGTTTAGAATGAATGTCATAGACTTCAACAATAGTTACAGGGTTTAGAATGAATGATATAGACTTCAACAATAGATACATGGTTTAGAATGAATGTCATAGACTTCAACAATAGATACAGGGTTTAGAATGAATGATATAGACTTCAACAATAGATACATGGTTTAGAATGAATGTCATAGACTTCAACAATAGATACATGGTTTAGAATGAATGTCATAGACTTCAACAATAGTTACAGGGTTTAGAATGAATGATATAGACTTCAACAATAGTCACAGGGTTTAGAATGAATGTCATAGACTTCAACAATAGATACAGGGTTTAGAATGAATGACATAGACTTCAACAATAGATACATGGTTTAGAATGAATGTCATAGACTTCAACAATAGATACAGGGTTTAGAATGAATGTCATAGACTTCAACAATAGTTACATGGTTTAGAATGAATGCCATTCAGAAACAAGACTTCAACAATAGCTACATGGTTTAGAATGAATGCCATTCAGAAACAAGACTTCAACAATAGCTACATGGTTTAGAATGAATGCCATTCAGAAACAACACTTCAACAATAGCTACATGGTTTAGAATGAATGCCATTCAGAAACAAGACTTCAACAATAGCTACATGGTTTAGAATGAATGCCATTCAGAAACAAGACTTCAACAATAGCTACATGGTTTAGAATGAATGCCATTCAGAAACAAGACTTCAACAATAGTTACAGGGTTTAGAATGAATGTCATAGACTTCAACAATAGTTACATGGTTTAGAATGAATGTCATAGACTTCAACAATAGATACAGGTTTAGAATGAATGACATAGACTTCAACAATAGATACAGGGTTTAGAATGAATGTCATAGACTTCAACAATAGATACAGGGTTTAGAATGAATGTCATAGACTTCAACAATAGATACAGGGTTTAGAATGAATGACATAGACTTCAACAATAGATACAGGGTTTAGAATGAATGTCATAGACTTCAACAATAGATACAGGGTTTAGAATGAATGTCATAGACTTCAACAATAGTTACAGGGTTTAGAAAGAATGTAATAGACTTCAACAATAGCTACATGGTTTAGAATGAATGTCATAGACTTCAACAATAGATACAGGGTTTAGAATGAATGTCATAGACTTCAACAATAGCTACAGGGTTTAGAATGAATGTAATAGACTTCAACAATAGATACATGGTTTAGAATGAATGCCATTCAGAAACAAGACTTCAACAATAGCTACATGGTTTAGAATGAATGCCATTCAGAAACAAGACTTCAACAATAGCTACATGGTTTAGAATGAATGCCATTCAGAAACAAGACTTCAACAATAGCTACATGGTTTAGAATGAATGCCATTCAGAAACAAGACTTCAACAATAGCTACATGGTTTAGAATGAATGCCATTCAGAAACAAGACTTCAACAATAGCTACATGGTTTAGAATGAATGCCATTCAGAAACAGTGTAAGACTTCAAAAACAACTGAGTTGATTACTATTGATTATGGTTTGCAGAATGAACAAGGACCCCATTTTCATTCTTGAGTAAAAGTAAAGATTCCTTAAAGAATAAAAGCAGTAAAATACATGGTAAAAATTAGAATGATTTGGCCATTCAGAAACAAGACTTGTGTTCAAACAATAGCGATTTTCATGTTTTTATTTATTTACAATTAGCCAACTCTAACATTAAAACAGAAACCATTTGTGTTGAATTAGCCTTTTAGGGATGAAAGAGTTCTCTGTTTAGTGAGTCCTCCAGATCTGAGTAGGGATGACCAGGGATGTTCTTGTTTAGTGAGTCCTCCAGATCAGAGGCAGTAGGGATGACCAGGGATGTTCTCTGTTTGTGAGACCCCATTTTCATTCTCCAGATCAAAAGGGGTGAAAGATTCTCTTAATAGAAGTCACCCAGTAAAATACTACTTGAGTAAAAATCTAGAAGGGATATTTGGTTTTAGTGAGTATCAGATCAAGTACAAGGGATGACAATGTTCTTGTGAGTTAAGCAAACCAGGGAGAGTGAGTCCTCCAGATCAGAGGATTTTCAGGGATGTTTTTATTTGAGTTTACAGGGATGACCAGGGAGCCAGAGCTCACACAGTAGGGATCTCCAGATCAACATAGGGATGACCAGGGAACTGTTTAGTGAGTCCTCCAGATCAGAGGCATAGGGATGACCAGGGATGTTCTCTGTTTAGTGAGTTCCAGACAGAGGCAGTAAACCATTTGTGTTGAATTATTCCACCAGATCAGAGGCAGTAGGGATGACCAGGGATGTTCTCTGTTTAGTGAGTCCTCCAGATCAGAGGCAGTAGGGATGACCAGGGATGTTCTCTGTTTAGTGAGTCCTCCAGATCAGAGGCAGTAGGGATGACCAGGGATGTTCTCTGTTTAGTGAGTCCTCCAGATCAGAGGCAGTAGGGATGACCAGGGATGTTCTCTGTTTAGTGAGTCCACCAGATCAGAGGCAGTAGGGATGACCAGGGATGTTCTCTGTTTAGTGAGTCCTCCAGATCAGAGGCAGTAGGGATGACCAGGGATGTTCTCTGTTTAGTGAGTCCTCCAGATCAGAGGCAGTAGGGATGACCAGGGATGTTCTCTGTTTAGTGAGTCCTCCAGATCAGAGGCAGTAGGGATGACCAGGGATGTTCTCTGTTTAGTGAGTCCTCCAGATCAGAGGCAGTAGGGATGACCAGGGATGTTCTCTGTTTAGTGAGTCCTCCAGATCAGAGGCAGTAGGGATGACCAGGGATGTTCTCTGTTTAGTGAGTCCTCCAGATCAGAGGCAGTAGGGATGACCAGGGATGTTCTCTGTTTAGTGAGTCCTCCAGATCAGAGGCAGTAGGGATGACCAGGGATGTTCTCTGTTTAGTGAGTCCTCCAGATCAGAGGCAGTAGGGATGACCAGGGATGTTCTCTTGATAAGTGTTGAATCGGACCATTTTCATGTCCTGCTAAGCATTCAAAATGTAACCTGTACTTTTGGGTGACATGGAAAATATATCAAGTAAAAAGTAAATAATTTTCTTTAGGAATATAGTGAAGTAAAAGTTGTCAAAAATAAAAATAGTGAAGTACAGATGCCCCCCAAAAAGTACTTAAGTAGTACTTTAAAAAAGAAATCTTAAGTACTTTACACCAGTGCTATTGTGTGTCTCTTGTGTAAAGACATTGGATTTACAGGATGAGGATAATGGTTTATATGATCCTTTTCTTCAGGGACAAAGAGGACTCCAAGGAACACATGGTTTCAAGGTAACCAGTCAGTCTAAGTATTCAGATGAAGAACAAGCATTACATACACTTTAAAGGCCTCATCTACACTGACCTGAGTACTGTATAACCTTTGACATTAGGTCTGGTTATCTACACTGATCTGAGTACTGTATAACCTTTGACATTAGGTTTGGTTATCTACACTGATCTGAGTACTATACGACATTAGGTTTGGTTATCTACACTAATCTGAGTACTGTATAACCTTTGACATTAGGTTTGGTTATCTACACTGATCTGAGTACTATACGACATTAGGTTTGGTTATCTACACTGATCTGAGTACTATATGACCTTTGACATTAGGTTTGGTTATCTACACTGATCTGAGTACTATACGACCTTTGACATTAGGTTTGGTTATCTACACTGATCTGAGTACTATATGACATTAGGTTTGGTTATCTACACTGATCTGAGTACTGTATAACCTTTCACATTGGGTTTGGTTATCTACACTGACCTGAGTACTGTATGACCTTTGACATTAGGTCTGGTTATCTACACTGATCTGAGTACTGTATGACCTTTGACATTAGGTCTGGTTATCTACACTGATCTGAGTACTATATGACCTTTGACATTAGGTCTGGTTATCTACACTGATCTGAGTACTATACGACATTAGGTTTGGTTATCTACACTGATCTGAGTACTATACGACATTAGGTTTGGTTATCTACACTGATCTGAGTACTATATGACCTTTGACATTGGGTTTGGTTATCTACACTGATCTGAGTACTGTATAACCTTTGACATTGGGTTTGGTTATCTACACTGATCTGAGTACTATATGACCTTTGACATTGTATATCATTGTTAAGTACACAATGATATACAATAAGACATATACACATGATACTGTATATGAGCAGCCTGGAATTGAATAGGAGCCCAGTACACAAAGACATGATATTTGAGGAATAAAAAGTCATGTATTACAGTGTGTTTCTAGACTAAATAGAAACTGGGAGTTGAATTGCTCTGTTTGGTAGGTTTTCTTTCTTGAAGCCAGACGCTAAATAGATTTTCTCAGGGTCTTACATGTCCTGGAGTAATTGTGGAGAAAAACAAATCTAACCTTAAATGGTCTCTCTCTCTCTCTCTCTCTCTCTGTCTCTCTCTCTCTCTCTCTCTCTCTCTCTCTCTCTCTCTCTCTCTCTCTCTCTCTCTCTCTCTCCCTCTCTCTCTCTCTCTCTCTCTCTCTCTCTCTCTCTCTCTCTCTCTCTCTCTCTCTCTCTCTCTCTCTCTCTCTCTCTCTCTCTCTCTCTCTCTCTCTCTCTCTCTCTCTCTCTCTCTCTCTCTCTCTCTCTCTCTCTCTCTCTCTCTCTCTCTCTCTCTCTCTCTCTCTCTCTCTCTCTCTCTCTCTCTCTCTCTCTCTCTCTCTCTCTTTCTTCTTTCCCTTCCCCCTCTCCCTCCTTTCATTACTGGTTTAAAGGGAAGCTTAGGAATACCAGGTCCAAAGGGAGAGCCCGGCGCAGAGGTAAACACCCGATAGATAATCAAACTATCACCAGAGAACAAAGAGTCTCTATCACCAGAGAACAAAGAGTCTCTATCACCAGAGAACAAAGAGTCTCTATCACCAGAGAACAAAAGTCTCTATCACCAGAGAACAAAGAGTCTCTATCACCCAACAACACAAGCTGTATGATCCTCTGCCATTGTACTTATTGGTACAATAGTATGAGACTGTTCGGATTGACACAGGAAACAGAATTTATTACATTGTGTACCAAGTATTCAGATACCCTAGATCACCTTTAGTGCACCTGTAGTTGGTTTAGGTTCTAGTTCAGGTTCCCTGAGCAGCTAGTGGTAATGCAACTCACCCCAGGAACTAGAACTAGGTCTATATGGAATGACAAGTGCTTAATTACCCCAGGTCAATCGTTTGAGCAATTTATATTAGTCTACAGAGAGAAATTACTATCTTAAACTCTATGGACTCTTGGAAGACTAGCCCTTGGGGATTAAAATCCTGATAAAATTCTTATCAACCAGTACGACTAATCAAACGTTTGAGGCTGGGCCACCTGTTGACTGTAAGTGGAAGTGGGTCGTTCAATGTAACTATTATAGAACACTTGAATAGCTCCTGTTTTTCTCTACTGCCCTCTGATACCTAATGGGGATGGTCAAGCTCCCAAACCAGACAGATTGCTGCAATTCTCACAGCAGGTCAAACACCAAAAGATTGCTGCAATCTTCTTTTTTCCCCTACAGTTTGTCCCCTACAGTCTGGTATTTGGGAAATGGTTCATTGGTCTTTTCAATTCTTGATATTTACCCATTTGATTCATGACAGATATAACTTCTAAATGCCTTTTGAGCTTGACACAACTGTCGAATCCCAGACTATAAATTTAAAATAAAATAAAACTGCCGGATATCCTGAACGCTATTCTAAAAAGTAGGATCGAGTTAGCAAGTAAATATCCCCAAATAACCTTATTTTTTAAAGAAAGATAAGCTTGAAATGGGCTTGGTCTAATTGACTGAACAACCAAAAATACATATACGTTTAGCTTTCTGAATGAACCAGAAAATCAAACAGTTATTTCTGGTTATTTATCAAAGTTAGCTGATTAACTAATTAAACCTACTTTGTAGTATATCCCTCTGGTGTCTAGTGGCTAGCTACAGTCTACACCGTTCCAACACCTCTGAGATGTCTTCTTTTTAGCATCCAACTTCCAACCCCTTTGGCGACCAGAAAGGCCTCCAGAACAACATGTCTTTACTGGGGTGTACAGTTGGCAGCTCAGTAATACAACTCTCTGAATCAGAGAGTGATTGCTGGGGCTGCCTGCAGTTAGCCAGACAGGCAGGTCACCATGGGCCAGGCTGTGATTACTAGAAGAAGGGATATTAGACTCTAACACTTCTCTGACTGTTTTCCAGGGTAAAGAAGGTCCTCGTGGACTCATCGGACTCCCAGGGATTGCAGGAGAGACGGTGAGTAAAATACATGTTACTTAAAATACATGTGTTAAGTACTGTTTGAACCAGGGGTGTGGTCAAAGACATGTTACTTTAAATACATGTGTTAAGTACTGTTTGAACTAGGGGTGTGGTCAAAGACATGTTACTTAAAATACATGTGTTAAGTACTGTTTGAACCAGGGGTGTGGTCAAAGACATGTTACTTAAAATACATGTGTTAAGTACTGTTTGAACCAGGGGTGTGGTCAAAGACATAATATTGTAATATAACCAGGGGTTTCAAAGACAGTTACTTTAAATACATGTGTTTATCCAGGGTGTGGTCAAAGACATGTTACTTTAAATACAGTCAGGGGTGTGGTCAAAGACATGTTGCTTAAAATACATTCTGTTTGAACAGGGGTATGGGGATGTTACTTAAAATACATGTGTTAAGTACTGTTTGAACCAGGGTGTGTGACATGTTACTTTAAATCAAATCTATTTCAATTATGGAAGATATATTTAGTTCCTGAGTTGAAATGGAATTGACCCCAACCCTCCTGAAAGAACAATCTCATCTTCCTCCTTCTCTCATGTCTCCCTGTTCCACTGTTCCCCCAACTACACCTACCAAAGGACAATAAGGAAACACATAGATAAACCGCTGAGGCGAGACGGAGAGAAAGTAAGAGAGAGAAGAAGAGAGCTGATGAAGGCAAAGGGGGGGGGGGGCAAAGTCTTGAATTGTTACACAGACGATCAGTAATTCAATTTGAGAATGAATTAGTGGGTAGAGGCAGATCGGAGCGTTTTACGTTATGAGGGAGCAGAGGCAGGCATGGACCCCAATCTGTTGCTGCACCTGCTGTACCTATAATGAGTATCTGTCTTTATTCAGAAGCAGGAGAGGGAAAGAGAGGCATTTCATCCTGGAAAAGGGAAAGGATGTTGAAACATGGTGGGCCCGCTGATGCGGAGAGGAGGAGAGAGATAAATGTGTCTGTATGGTAATGGGAGGTTGGGTGTGTGTGTTGAGGGGGCAGTAGTTGTACGTGTTTGTGTACCTATTCACATCTATATGTGTGTGTGTGTGTGTGTGTGTGTGTGTGTGTGTGTGTGTGTGTGTGTGTGTGTGTGTGTGTGTGTGTGTGTGTGTGTGTGTGTGTGTGTGTGTGTGTGCTTGTGTGCGTGTGTGCGTGTGCGCGTGTGCGTGTGTGTGTGTGTGAAGACCTGGTTGACAGATGTGTCTCTGTTCCGTCCTCCGTTTCTAGGGATCGTCGGGGGACCAGGGACCACCTGGTAGAGACGGTCTGAAAGGAAACAAGGTAGAGCTTCAAATCAAGTCTTACACCTTTAAGAACAGACCTGCAGACATTAGACAGATGTTTCACCATCACCATAGAGGATGACGCACGACTATCAGATTGGATAGCCACTACCTTCCTGTTTTAAGGGATTATACTGGGGTATAGCCACTACCTTCCTGTTTTAAGGGATTATACTGGGGTATAGCCACTACCTTCCTGTTTTAAGGGATTATACTGGGGTATAGCCACTACCTTCCTGTATTAAGTGGTTATACTGGGGTATAGTCTGTATTAAGTGGTTATACTGGGGTATAGCCTGTATTAAGGGGTTATACTGGGGTATAGCCTGTATTAAGGGGTTATACTGGGGTATAGTCTGTATTAAGTGGTTATACTGGGGTATAGTCTGTATTAAGTGGTTATACTGGGGTATAGTCTGTATTAAGTGGTTATACTGGGGTATAGTCTGTATTAAGGGATTATACTGGGGTATAGTCTGTATTAAGGGGTTATACTGGGGTATAGTCTGTATTAAGTGGTTATACTGGGGTATAGTCTGTATTAAGTGGTTATACTGGGGTATAGTCTGTATTAAGTGGTTATACTGGGGTATAGTCTGTATTAAGGGGTTATACTGGGGTATAGCCTGTATTAAGGGGTTATACTGGGGTATAGCCTGTATTAAGTGGTTATACTGGGGTATAGCCTGTATTAAGTGGTTATACTGGGGTATAGTCTGTATTAAGTGGTTATACTGGGGTATAGTCTGTATTAAGGGGTTATACTGGGGTATAGTTTGTATTAAGGGGTTATACTGCGGTATAGTCTGTATTAAGTGGTTATACTGGGGTATAGCCTGTATTAAGTGGTTATACTGGGGTATAGCCTGTATTAAGGGGTTATACTGGGGTATAGCCTGTATTAAGAGGTCATACTGGGGTATAGTCCTGTAGACTGTGCATGGTGAGCTCAGCTCTATCGTGGCCTATACACACACACCCATCTCTTACAAGGCTGTATTTCCTCCCCGCACACAAACATGCTGTGGACTAATGAAAAAAACACAATAATATTGTTTTGGGGTGTAATTTCCTAATTAACCCCTGTTGTTGTGTGAAATGATTCCAGTAGGGTGACAGATTGTAACGTCGTTCGTCTGTTGAATGAAGAGAGTCAGACCGAAATGCAGCGTGTAGGTTACTCATGTCTTTAATGAAAGTAAACGGTACATGAAATAACTGAACTAAATACAAAAACAACAAAACGGAACGTGAAACTAATTACAGCCTATCTGGTGACTACAACACAGAGACAGGAACAAACACCCACAAAATACAAAGCGAAAGTCAGGCTGTCTAAATACGCTTCTCAATCAGAGACAACGACAAGCACCTGACTCTGATTGAGAATCGCCTCAGGCAGCCAAGCCTAACAACACCCCTAATCAGCCGCAATCCCAAATAATACAAACCCCAATACGAATACAACATATAAACCCATGTCACACCCTGGACTACCCAAACATATAACAAAAACACAAAATACAATGACCAAGGCGTGACAGAACCCCCCTAAGGTGCGGACTCCCGGACGCACCTCAAGAGCATAGGGAGGGTCCGGGTGGGCGTCTGTCCATGGTGGCGGTTCTGGCTCGGGACGTGGACCCCACTCCATTAATGTCCTAGTTCCTCCCCTTCGCGTCCTGGGATCATCCACCTTCTCCGCCGACCATGGCCTAATAGTCCTCACCCAGATCCCCACATAACTGAGGGGCAGCTCGGGACAGAGGGGCAGCTCGGGACAGAGGGGCAGCTTGGGACAGAGGGGCAGCTCGGGACAGAGGGGCAGCTCGGGACAGAGGGGCATCTCAGGACAGAGGGGCATCTCAGGACAGAGGGGCAGCCCGGGACAGAGGGGCAGCCCGGGACAGAGGGGCAGCCCGGGACAGAGGGGCAGCTCGGGACAGAGGGGCAGCTCGGGACAGAGGGGCAGCTCGGAACCGAAGCAGCCCGGGACTGAGGGGAAGCCCGGTACTGAGGGGAAGCCCGGTACTGAGGGGAAGCCCGGTACTGAGGGGAAGCCCGGTACTGAGAGGAAGCCCAGTACTGAGAGGAAGCCCAGTACTGAGAGGAAGCCCAGTACTGAGAGGAAGCTCAGGCAGGTAGTAGGCTCCGGTAAATCCTGGCTGGCTGGTGGAACTGGATGATTCAGGTTGTCTGGCCGATCTAGAAGATCATGGCTGACTGGCACTTCTGGCGGATCCTGGCAGACTGGCGACGCTGGGCAGACTGGCGGCGCTGGGCAGACTGGCGGCGCTGGGCAGGCTGGCGGCGCTGGGCAGGCTGGCGGCGCTGGGCAGGCTGGCGGCGCTGGGCAGACTGGCGGCGCTGGGCAGACTGAGAGCACTGGGCAGACTGGGAGCACTAGCGGTGCTGGGCAGACTGGCGGCGCTGGCGGCGCCGGGTAGACTGGGAGCACTGGCCGCGCTGGGCAGACTGGGAGCACTGGCCGCGCTGGGCCGACTGGGAGCACTGGCCGCGCTGGGCCGACTGGGAGCACTGGCCGCGCTGGGCCGACTGGGAGCACTGGCGGCGCTGGGCAGACTGGAGACTCCGGCAGCGCAGGAGAGGAGAAAAGCGCTGGCTGCGCTGAACAGGCGAGGCGCACTGGAGGCCTGGTGCGTGGTGCTGGAACTGGTGGTACTGGCTCGAGGACACGCACAAGAAGCCTGGTGCGGGGAGCTTCTACCGGAGGACTGGTGTGTAGAGGTGGCTCTGGATAGACCGGACCGTGCAGGCACACTGGAGCTCTTGAGCACCGAGCCTGCCCAAGCTTACCTGGCTCGATGCCCACTCTAGCCCGGCCAATAGGAAGGGCTGGTATGTGCCGCACCTGGCTCTGCACCCGCACTGGAAACACCGTGCGCTCCATAGCATAACACGGTGCCTGCCCGGTCTCTCTAGCCCAACGGTGAGCACCTTCTAGCCCCCCCCCCCCCAATAATTTTTTGGGGCTGTTTTTCCGGCTTCCAACCGCGTCGCCGTGCTGCCTCCTCATACCTGCGCCTCTCCGCTTTAGCTGCTTCTATTTCTTCCTTGGGACAGCGATATTCTCCCGGCTGCGCCCAGGGTCCTTTACCGTCTAATATCATCTCCCAAGACCAAAAGTCCTCATATTGCTGCTCCTCAAAATTAACAGGGAGAGTAGGCTCAGGTCTGACTCCTGACTCAGCCACTCTCTCTCTGCGCTTTCCCCGTTACTTTTGGTTTTCGCTCTGCGTCGCTGTGCTTTCCTTTTCGACTCCATACGTCTATAGCCCTCTTCGCATTGCTGTAGGGAATCCCAGGTGGGCTCCTGCACTCGCTCTGGGTCGGCCGCCCACCTGTCGATTTCTTCCCACGTAGTATACTCCATGCTTCTGCTGTCCATAACGTCCTCCTTTAGATCCTGCCAGTTCACACGCTGCTCGGTCTGTGAGTGGTGGTGGGTGTTTCTGTAACTTTGTTCGTCTGTTGAATGAAGAGAGTCAGACCGAAATGCAGCGTGTAGGTTACTCATCACTTTAATGAAAGTAAAC
>NC_060178.1:106925047-106965047 GCF_021184085.1 Oncorhynchus gorbuscha | reverse complement strand
GATGGAGGGATGTAGAGAGGGAAGGATGGAGGGATATAGAGAGGGAAGGATGGAGAGATATAGAGAGGGAAGGATGGAGGGATGAAGAGATAGAGAGGGAAGGATGGAGGGATATAGAGAGGGAAGGATGGAGAGATATAGAGAGGGAAGGATGGAGAGATATAGAGCGGGAAGGAAGGATGGATGGGGATATGATGGAGGGATATAGAGGGAAGGATGGAGGGATGTAGAGAGGGAAGGATGGAGAGATGGAGAGATAAGAGGGAAGGATGGAGGGAAGGATGGAGGAATGGAGAGTAGAGAGGGAAGGATGGAGGGATACAGAGAGGGAAGGATGGAGGGATGTAGAGAGGGAAGGGTGGAGGGATATAGAGAGGGAAGGATGGAGAGATATAGAGAAGGAAGGATGGAGGGATATAGAGAGGGAAGGATGGAGGGATATAGAGAGGGAAGGATGGAGAGATATAGAGAGGGATGGATGGAGAGATATAGAGAGGGAAGGATGGAGGGATGTAGAGAGGGAAGGATGGAGGGATGTAGAGAGGGAAGGATGGAGGGATGTAGAGAGGGAAGGATGGAGAGATAAAGAGAGGGAAGGATGGAGGAATGTAGAGAGGGAAGGATGGAGGGATACAGAGAGGGAAGGATGGAGGGATACAGAGAGGGAAGGATGGAGGGATGTAGAGAGGGAAGGGTGGAGGGATATAGAGAGGGAAGGATGGAGAGATATAGAGAAGGAAGGATGGAGGGATATAGAGAGGGAAGGATGGAGAGATGTAGAGAGGGAAGGATGGAGGGATGTTGCCAGATGTGTGTTTTCACTGCTTCACTGTGTTTTGCTGGTGACCAGCCTTCACTGTGTTTTCATGGTGCCTTCACAGTGTTTTCATGGTGACTATGTTTTCATGTTGCCTTCACTGTGTTTTCATGGTGCCTTCACAGTGTTTTCATGGTGCCTTCACTGTGTTTTCATGGTGCCTTCACTGTGTTTTCATGGTGCCTTCACTGTGTTTTCATGGTGCCTTCACTGTGTTTTCATGGTGCCTTCACTGTGTTTTCATGGTGCCTTCACTGTGTTTTCATGGTGCCTTCACTGTGTTTTCATGGTGCCTTCACTGTGTTTTCATGGTGCCTTCACTGTGTTTTCATGGTGCCTTCACTGTGTTTTCATGGTGCCTTCACTGTGTTTTCATGGTGCCTTCACTGTGTTTTCATGGTGCCTTCACTGTGTTTTCATGGTGCCTTCACTGTGTTTTCATGGTGCCTTCACTGTGTTTTCATGGTGCCTTCACTGTGTTTTCATGGTGCCTTCACTGTGTTTTCATGGTGCCTTCACTGTGTTTTCATTTTGCCTTCACTGTGTTTTCATGGTGCCTTCACTGTGTTTTCATGGTGCCTTCACTGTGTTTTCATGGTGCCTTCACTGTGTTTTCATGGTGCCTTCACTGTGTTTTCATGGTGCCTTCACTGTGTTTTCATGGTGCCTTCACTGTGTTTTCATGGTGCCTTCACTGTGTTTTCATGGTGACCAGCCTTCACTGTGTTTTCATGGTGCCTTCACTATGTTTTCATGGTGCCTTCACTGTGTTTTCATGGTGCCTTCACTGTGTTTGCTGGTGACCAGCCTTCACTGTGTTTTCATGGTGCCTTCACTGTGTTTGCTGGTGACCAGCCTTCACTGTGTTTTCATGGTGCCTTCACTGTGTTTGCTGGTGACCAGCCTTCACTGTGTTTGCTGGTGACCAGCCTTTGCTGTGTTTTGGACTCATGCTGGCTTGCAAAGTGATGTTTGAATCGTATTGGAATCAAGGCAGAGTGGGGATATCCAACAACTGGAAGTGTTCTTCACTCACAACAACATGGTTTCTGTCACGTTCTGACCATAGTTCTGTTATTTTTCCTTAGTTTCTTCTTTGAGTTCAGCCTAGTGTGGTTCTCAATCAGAGGCAGCTGTCAATTGTTGTCCCTGATTGAGAATCATACTTAGGTAGCCTGGGTTTCACTGTTGGTTTGTGGGTGTTTGTTTCCGTGTGAGTGTTCGGGCCACATGGGACTGTTCCGTTCATTTCACGTTTATTGTTTTGTATTTCGTAGTGTTCAGTTTATGTTTTAAAATAAACATTATGGACACTTACCACGCTGCGTTTTGGTCCTCCGATCCTTCTCGCTTCTCCTCCTCAGAAGAGGAGGACGAGATCCCTTACAGTTTCAGAATGACTGGCAGGGTTAAACAGAAGAATAAATGACCATCTAAACTGGAACAACAGCTCAGTAATGGGTGCAATAAGTCCAACGAACAGATTGGATTTGTTTAGAAAAATGTATGTTATGTATCTTTGTGTAGCATAATATGAATTCATCCGTAAACACAACATTACGTTCCCAGCAGGGAACATTAGATGGCACAGTCTCAGTAGGAGGAGCCTAGTATGCTGATGTTTGTTGTTACTGCAGTCATTGTTACTAACCAGTGTATTATAAATAGTATTTTGTATAATTAGTACTACACAGTATGCAGTTTAAGTAAGTAGTGGGCAAGACAGATTTGGGGACACGGCCTATGAGTAGTTGAGGAGGGCAGTGATGGAGGGGGGTGGATGGATGAATTAAGGAGAGAGAGAGAGAGAGAGAGAGAGAGAGTTCAGTGCCAATTCAAATGACACACAGCTACACCCTTGAGGAAGTAAAACCAGAGTAACACAGGTTATATGGGTTCATCCAACTTTATTTTTATTTGTCCTCTGAACACTTCTTAAAATGTGGGGGAGCTTTATTTCCAGAACTGCTGCATTAGCATGAAGCAACGTTTCAGATGGCTGATTTACATTGTGCAATGCAGGACTAAGTTGGAGCACTAATGCATGCTGAACACACAAATCCATTTTCCATCAAGGGGCTGTACTGTAAATAATGCTTATCAACGATCCCAATCAAGGCTGCGTCCAGAATGGCACCCTATTCCCTTTATACTGCATCATTTTTGACCAGGACCCATAGGGATCTATATAGGGAATAGGGTGTTATTTGACACCCCTGGACTTCTGTGTGTGGCAGCAGCAGAGCATTATTGGTCTGACTTCACAAGGTAGACGCTGTTATAACATGTTGTAGGAGAGTATTGAACACAAGGCTCGTGGTGAAATGAAGTGTTCCTGCTGTTTGCCCTGTGTAGATGGAGGTACATTCCCATTGAAGTCTCACACAGGCTGGAGCTGTGCTGCTGGGAGACACACTGTCTGTTCTCAAAGTGAATTGCTGATGTGTGATTTGCAGTAGATTCATTGTTTGGCTTGTTTGAACTTTCCTACATGGATAATTTATTATTTAGTCCTACTTTACTATTTATCTCTAACTACATGTCCATATCTACCTCAATGACCTCGTATCCCTGCACATCCACTCAGTACTGGTACCCCTTGTATATAGACACGTTATCATGACTCAGTACTGGTACCCCTTGTATATAGACACGTTATCATGACTCAGTACTGGTACCCCTTGTATATAGACACGTTATCATGACTCAGTACTGGTACCCCTTGTATATAGACACGTTATCATGACTCAGTACTGGTACCCCTTGTATATAGACACGTTATCATGACTCAGTACTGGTACCCTTGTATATAGACACGTTATCATGACTCAGTACTGGTACCGTTATCCTTGTATATAGACACGTTATCATGACTCAGTACTGGTACCCCGTGTATATAGACACGTTATCATGACTCAGTACTGGTACCCCTTGTATATAGACACGTTATCATGACTCAGTACTGGTACCCCGTGTATATAGACACGTTATCATGACTCAGTACTGGTACCCCTTGTATATAGACACGTTATCATGACTCAGTACTGGTACCCCTTGTATATAGACACGTTATCATGACTCAGTACTGGTACCCCTTGTATATAGACACGTTATCATGACTCAGTACTGGTACCCCTTGTATATAGACACGTTATCATGACTCAGTACTGGTACCCCTTGTATATAGACACGTTATCATTACTCAGTACTGGTACCCCTTGTATATAGACACGTTATCATGACTCAGTACTGGTACCCCTTGTATATAGACACGTTATCATGACCCAGTACTGATACCCCTTGTATATAGACACGTTATCATGACTCAGTACTGGTACCCCTTGCAGACAGTATAGACAATGCGAGCGTAGTGAAATGCTTGTAAAAAAATATATAAAAAAATATAACACTGTAAGAAATTATACATTCAAAAAACAAAATACTGCACAGTTTCCTAAGGACCTGAAGCGAGGCGACCATCTCTGTCGGCGTCATCTGATTATCAATGCTGACGTTATGCTGTATGATGTCTGGGATGTGAAACTCATTTTGTTTTTTCTTCTTTTTGCCCGGGCAGGGAGAGGGGATGACATCTGGACCCAGAGGATCACGAGGGCCAAAGGTAGAAAAACAACTCCTATGGTGGAGGAACAGGGCCAAAACAGGCTGTTCCCCCATGGTGGAGGAACAGGGCCAAAACAGGCTGTTCCCCCATGGTGGAGGAACAGGGCCAAAACAGGCTGTTCCCCCATGGTGGAGGAACAGGGCCAAAACAGGCTGTTCCCCCATGGTGGGGGAAGAGGGAGAAAACAGACAGGCAGCCCCCCATGGTGGGGGAACAGGGCCAAAACAGGCTGGCAGCCCCCCCATGGTGGGGGAACAAGGCCAAAACAGGCTGTTCCCCCATGGTGGAGGAACAGGGCCAAAACAGGCTGTTCCCCCATGGTGGAGGAACAGGGCCAAAACAGGCTGTTCCCCCATGGTGGGGGAAGAGGGAGAAAACAGACAGGTAGCCCCCCATGGTGGGGGAACAGGGCCAAAACAGGCTGGCAGCCCCCCCATGGTGGGGGAACAAGGCCAAAACAGGCTGTTCCCCCATGGTGGGGGAAGAGGGAGAAAACAGACAGGCAGCCCCCCATGGTGGGGGAACAGGGCCAAAACAGGCTGTTCCCCCATGGTGGGGGAAGAGGGAGAAAACAGACAGGCAGCCCCCCATGGTGGAGGAACAGGGCCAAAACAGGCTGGCAGCCCCCCATGGTGGGGGAACAGGGACAAAACAGGCTGGCAGCCCCCCATGGTGGGGGAACAGGGACAAAACAGGCTGGCAGCCCCCCATGGTGGGGGAACAGGGACAAAACAGGATCTGAAACACAGGTCCTGTTACAGCCAGGGAACTCTCCTTTTATTGGGCTGGGTCCCAAATGGCACCCTCTTCCCTTTAACAGTCATCAAAATGAGTTCCCTGTGGAGGAACCCCCCCCTCTTCCCATTAACAGTCATCAAAATGAGTTCCCTGTTCTCCCCCTCTTCCCATTAACAGTCATCAAAATGAGTTCCCTGTTCCCCCTCTTCCCTTTAACAGTCATCAAAATGTGTTCCCTGTTTCCCCTCTCTTCCCTTTAACAGTCATCAAAATGAGTTCCCTGTTCCCCCTCTCTTCCCTTTAACAGTCATCAAAATGAGTTCCCTGTTCCCCCCTCTCTTCCCTTTAACAGTCATCAAAATGAGTTCCCTGTTCCCCCTCTCTTCCCTTTAACAGTCATCAAAATGAGTTCCCTGTTCCCCCTCTCTTCCTTTAACAGTCATCAAAACTAGTTCCCTCTTCCCC
This sequence comes from Oncorhynchus gorbuscha, assembly GCF_021184085.1. Lineage (NCBI taxonomy): Eukaryota > Metazoa > Chordata > Actinopteri > Salmoniformes > Salmonidae > Oncorhynchus > Oncorhynchus gorbuscha. The sequence continues at coordinate 106,959,402 of NC_060178.1, read as the reverse complement.
CTCTCTTCCCTTTAACAGTCATCAAAATGAGTTCCCTGTTCCCCCTCTCTTCCCTTTAACAGTCATCAAAATGAGTTCCCTGTTCCCCCTCTCTTCCCTTTAACAGTCATCAAAACTAGTTCCCTCTTCCCCCTCTCTTCCCTTTAACAGTCATCAAAATGAGTTCCCTGTTCCCCCCTCTTCCCATTAACAGTCATCAAAATGAGTTCCCTGTTCTCCCCCCCTCTTCCCATTAACAGTCATCAAAATGTGTTCCCTGTTTCCCCTCTCTTCCCTTTAACAGTCATCAAAACTAGTTCCCTCTTCCCTTTAACAGTCATCAAAATGAGTTCCCTGTTCCACCTCTCTTCCCTTTAACAGTCATCAAAACTAGTTCCCTGTTCCCCCTCTCTTCCCTTTAACAGTCATCAAAATGAGTTCCCTGTTCCCCCTCTCTTCCCTTTAACAGTCATCAAAATGAGTTCCCTGTTCCCCCCTCTCCTCCCTGTCAGGGTGAGCGTGGCGTCCCTGGTGTACCAGGAGACCTAGGGGAGAAAGGAGAGCCTGGTCTGGGCGTTGAAGGACCTCCTGTGAGTACATGGCACTGGAACATTTCTCATTTTTCTCTTGTTCGTACTTTATTGTCCGTTGTCATTTTCACAAATAAATGTTTTGCTTTTCAAACCAATCCTCCAGAGAATCCCAGCAGTTGCAACCCCATCTCTCTAACCTGTAGTCTTCACAAAACCTTTCTGTTGGACACACACCTCTTCAGTTGAGTCATCAGAATGGCTTGTGCATAGACTTATATATGATTTTATCCGGGTCAAATGAATGATACAATAAAGACTACATTCAATAAACATTCAGCATTACACACTACTTCACCATCTATCTATCCTCAGTGAGGCTGCTGCTGGTTTCAACTTCAAAAATGCCCGCTTGAGTTTTGCCCTTTGGTTTATTAAATCGTGAAATTCAGAGTTGTTGGGAACCAAGGGATCAATGGAACATAGCAAAGGATGGATGTAGAAACACAGTCCTTTACTGGATCTTGGACTGAACTGCTGTCTGAAGGTGTGGTGGTGTGGTGTGGTGTTGTTGTAAACAAGCTGTGTGATGTGTTTTTATAGGGCCCCATGGGACAGAGAGGAGAGAGAGGATTTGAGGTATGTGGAAGAATATCTCCTGTCCACACACACACACACACACACACACACACACACACACACACACACACACACACACACACACACACACACACACACACACACACACACACACACACACACACACACACACACACACACACACACACACACACACACACACACATCCATCTGATCCCTGTGATATTAGAATATGGAATAGCATACAGTACATACAGTACCCTCCAGTAGTGTGCTCCTGGATGCTTAGATGAAGCCTTAGTCTTCAGTATAAAGGTTGAGGATATCACATCTGAAACAACAATTTAATTCCAATGATATTGTAGTTTATGCATTTAGAATTAATATGTCATATATTTTGGGTGTTTAGGACTGGTGTTAGTCTCATCAGGACTGGTGTTAGTCTCATCAGGACTGGTGTTAGTCTCATCAGGACTGGTGTTAGTCTCATCATGACTGGTGTTAGTCTCATCAGGACTGGTGTTAGTCTCATCAGGACTGGTGTTAGTCTCATCAGGACTGGTGTTAGTCTCATCAGGACTGGTGTTAGTCTCAACAGGACTGGTGTTAGTCTCATCAGGACTGGTGTTAGTCTCATCGGGACTGGTGTTAGTCTCATCAGGACTGGTGTTAGTCTCAACAGGACTGGTGTTAGTCTCATCAGGACTGGTGTTAGTCTCATCAGGACTGGTGTTAGTCTCATCAGGACTGGTGTTAGTCTCAACAGGACTGGTGTTAGTCTCAACAGGACTGGTTTTAGTCTCATCAGGACTGGTGTTAGTCTCAACAGGACTGGTGTTAGTCTCAACAGGACTGGTGTTAGTCTCATCAGGACTGGTGTTAGTCTCATCAGGACTGGTGTTAGTCTCAACAGGACTGGTGTTAGTCTCAACAGGACTGGTGTTAGTCTCAACAGGACTGGTGTTAGTCTCATCAGGACTGGTGTTAGTTTCAGGACTGGTGTTAGTTTCATCAGGACTAGTGTTAGTCTCATAAGGACTGGTGTTAGTTTCAGGACTGGTGTTAGTTTCAAGACTGGTATTAGTTTCAACAGGTCTGGTGTTAGTTTCAACAGGTCTGGTATTAGTTTCAACAGGTCTGGTGTTAGTTTCATCAGGACTGGTGTTAGTTTCAACAGGACTGGTGTTAGTCTCATCAGGACTGGTGTTAGTCTCATCAGGACTGGTGTTAGTTTCAACAGGACTGGTGTTAGTCTCAACAGGACTGGTGTTAGTCTCATCAGGACTGGTATTAGTTTCAACAGGACTGGTGTTAGTCTCATCAGGTCTGGTATTAGTTTCAACAGGTCTGGTATTAGTCTCAACAGGTCTGGTATTAGTTTCAACAGGTCTGGTGTTAGTCTCAACAGGACTGGTGTTAGTCTCATCAGGTCTGGTATTAGTTTCAACAGGACTGGTATTAGTTTCAACAGGTCTGGTGTTAGTCTCATCAGGACTGGTGTTAGTTTCAGGACTGGTATTAGTTTCAACAGGACTGGTTTTAGTCTCAGGACTGGTATTAGTCTCATCAGGACTGGTATTAGTTTCAACAGGTCTGGTGTTAGTCTCATCAGGTCTGGTATTAGTTTCAACAGGTCTGGTGTTAGTTTCAGGACTGGTATTAGTTTCAACAGGTCTGGTGTTAGTTTCAGGACTGGTATTAGTTTCAACAGGTCTGGTGTTAGTTTCAGGACTGGTATTAGTTTCAACAGGTCTGGTGTTAGTCTCATCAGGTCTGGTATTAGTTTCAACAGGTCTGGTGTTAGTTTCAGGACTGGTATTAGTTTCAACAGGTCTGGTGTTAGTCTCATCAGGTCTGGTATTAGTTTCAACAGGTCTGGTGTTAGTTTCAGGACTGGTATTAGTTTCAACAGGTCTGGTGTTAGTTTCAGGACTGGTATTAGTTTCAACAGGTCTGGTGTTAGTTTCAGGACTGGTATTAGTTTCAACAGGTCTGGTGTTAGTTTCAGGACTGGTATTAGTTTCAACAGGTCTGGTGTTAGTCTCATCAGGTCTGGTATTAGTTTCAACAGGTCTGGTGTTAGTTTCAGGACTGGTATTAGTTTCAACAGGTCTGGTGTTAGTTTCAGGACTGGTGTTAGTTTCAACAGGTCTGGTGTTAGTTTCAGGACTGGTGTTAGTTTCAACAGGTCTGGTGTTAGTTTCAGGACTGGTATTAGTTTCAACAGGTCTGGTGTTAGTTTCAGGACTGGTGTTAGTTTCAACAGGTCTGGTGTTAGTTTCAGGACTGGTGTTAGTTTCAACAGGTCTGGTGTTAGTTTCAGGACTGGTATTAGTTTCAACAGGTCTGGTGTTAGTTTCAGGACTGGTGTTAGTTTCAACAGGTCTGGTGTTAGTCTCAGGACTGGTGTTAGTTTCATCAGGACTAGTGTTAGTCTCATAAGGACTGGTGTTAGTTTCAGGACTGGTATTAGTTTCAACAGGTCTGGTGTTAGTTTCAGGACTGGTATTAGTTTCAACAGGTCTGGTGTTAGTTTCAGGACTGGTATTAGTTTCAGGACTGGTATTAGTTTCAACAGGTCTGGTGTTAGTCTCATAAGGACCGGTGTTAGTCTCAGGACTGGTGTTAGTTTCAACAGGTCTGGTGTTAGTTTCAACAGGTCTGGTATTAGTTTCAACAGGACTGGTATTAGTTTCAACAGGACTGGTGTTAGTTTCAACAGGACTGGTATTAGTTTCAACAGGACTGGTATTAGTTTCAACAGGACTGGTGTTAGTTTCAACAGGACTGGTATTAGTTTCAACAGGACTGGTATTAGTTTCAACAGGACTGGTGTTAGTTTCAACAGGACTGGTATTAGTTTCAACAGGACTGGTGTTAGTTTCAACAGGTCTGGTGTCAGGCTCATCAGGACTGGTATTAGTTTCAACAGGTCTGGTGTTAGTCTCATCAGGACTGGTGTTAGTTTCAGGACTGGTATTAGTTTCAACAGGTCTGGTGTTAGTTTCAACAGGTCTGGTGTTAGTTTCAGGACTGGTATTAGTTTCAACAGGTCTGGTGTCAGGCTCATCATAAGCTTATTTGCATGTCTTCTTTGTGAGGGTTGGGAAATACTGTATATTCTATTCCTAGGTCAGCAATCCTAATCTGAGAGGCTTTTTAGATACAGGCCCTGATCTCATTAGTGTGTTATGGGGGTTGTCTTCTCTCCTAGGGCCCTCGTGGACCCTCTGGTTTCTCAGGCCCTGCTGGGACCCCGGGGAGAGAGGTGAGTGGGATCAAGACCTTCCTTCCTCTCTTCTCATTCAGCTCCTCCACTCCCCCTGTCCTCCTCTCTCTGCAGGAAGGGAGACACAGTGATACTTTACATCTGGAAATAAAGAGAAACTAACATTCAGAGGGAAAATGTCTTTCCTTTCTGTCTTCTATTCCTCTTCCTCACATCTTTTCTCCTCTCATCTCACTCTTTCTCTCTTCCTCTCTTCTTCTCCTCCTCTCCTCCACTCTTCCTTTTCTCCACTCTTCCTCTCCTCCACTCCTCTCCTCCACTCCTCCTCTCCTCCTCTCTTCCTCTCCTCCACTCCTCATCTCCTCCTCTCCTCCTCTCCTCCTCTCCTCCTCTCTTTCTCTCTTCCTCTCTTCTTCTCCTCCTCTCCTCCACTCTTCATTTTCTCCACCCTTCCTCTCCTCCACTCCTCCTCTCTTCATCTCCTCCACTCTTCCTCTCCTCCTCTCCTCAACTATTCCTGTCCTCCACTCCTCCTCTCCTCTCCACTCCTCCTCTCCTCCTCTCCTCCTCTCCTCTCCTCCTCTCCCCCTCTCCTCAACTCTTCCTCTCCTCCACTCTAACTCTCTTCAACTCCTCGCCTCCTCTCATTCGCTCCTCCACTCTTCCTTTTCTCCACTCCTCCTCTTCCTCTCCTCCACTCCTCAACACTTCCTCCTCCTCCTCTCCTCAACACGTCCCTCCTCCACTCTTCCTCTCCTCCACTCCTCCTCTCCTCCTCTCCTCCACTCTTCTCTCCTCCTCACCTCAACTCTTCTTCTCCTCCACTCTTCCTCTCCTCCACTCCTCTTCTCCTCCTCTCCTCCACTCTTCCTCTCCTCCACTCTTCCTCTCCTCCACCCCTCCTCTCCTCCTCTCCTCCACTCTTCCTCTCCTCCATTCCTCTCCTCCTCTCCTCAATACTTCCTCTCCTCCTCTCTTCCTCTCCTCCATTCATCTCCTCCCTCTCCTCTCTCCTCAACTCTTCCTCTCCTCCACGCCTCCTCTCCTCCACTCTTCCTCTCCTCCACTCCTCCACTCTTCCTCTCCTCCTCTCCTCAACTCGTCCTCTCCTCCACTCTTCCTCCTCTCCTCCACTCTTCATCTCCTCCACTCTTCCTCTCCTCCACTCCTCCTCCACTCCTCCTCTCCTCCTCTCCTCCACTCTTCCTCTCCTCCACTCTTCCTCTCCTCCACTCCTCTCCTCCTCTCATCCGCTCCTCCACTCTTCCTCTCCTCCACTCCTCCTCCACTCCTCCTCTCCTCCTCTCCTCCACTCTTCCTCTCCTCCACTCTTCATCTCCTCCACTCTTCCTCTCCTCCACTCTTCCTCTCCTCCACTCCTCCTCTCCTCCACTCCTCCTCTCCTCCACTCCTCCTCCACTCCTCCACTCCTCCTCTCCTCCACTCCTCCTCTCCTCCGCTCTTTGTCTCCTCCACTCCCCTCCTCTCCTCCACTCCTCCTCTCCTCCACTCCTCCTCTCCTCCGCTCTTCGTCTCCTCCACTCCTCCTCTCCTCCACTCCTCCTCCACTCCTCCACTCCTCCTCTCCTCCACTCCCTCCTCTCCTCCGCTCTTCCTCTCCTCCACTCCTCCTCTCCTCCGCTCTTCGTCTCCTCCTCTCCTCCACTCCTCCACTCCTCCTCTCCTCCACTCCTCCTCTCCTCCGCTCTTCGTCTCCTCCCTCCTCTCCTCCACTCCTCCACTCCTCCTCTCCTCCTCCACTCCTCCACTCCTCCTCTCCTCCACTCCTCCACTCCTCCTCTCCCTCCCTCTCCTCCGCTCTTCCTCTCCTCCTCTCCTCCACTCCTCCTCTTCTCCACTCCTCCTCACCTCCACTCCTCCTCTCCTCCTCTCCTCCTCTCCTCCATTCTTCCTCTCCTCCACTCCTCCTCTCCTCCACTCTTCCTCTCCTCCACTCTTATTCTCCTCCACTCTTCTTCTCCTCCACTCTTCCTCTCCTCCACTCCTCTTCTCCTCCACTCTTCTTCTCCTCCACGGTCTGCAGATAAAAAGAGAAACTAACATTCTGATGAAAGATCTGTTTCCTTTATGTCTGCATGAGGAAATAGCAACAGTTTCTGGACACATCAGAAACACACACACACACACACACACACACACACACACACACACACACACACACACACACACACACACACACACACACACACACACACACACACACACACACACACACACACACACACACACACACACACACACACACACACACACACACACACAGCACCCCATTAGGATGAATGGCAAAGCTTGGGCCAAGGGTGTGCAGCGCTGTGTGTTTCCGATGGTCTCATAGCTGGTGACATCATTATTTCTCTCATTTAAAGGGTTCCCCTGGTCGAGAAGGTCCCCCAGGTCCTCCTGGCCCCCCGGGTCAACCAGTAAGTTAACCGCTCATCTCTTTCTCATCTCTCTCTCAGAGATATACTGTGTCAGTGTCACTTGGAGGTGCTAAGCCCACTGTACCATATTTAGGTTAAATGCCTCAAAACCACAGAAAGACAATTATTTTACAGAAAACTGAAATCACAGGAGAGGATTTGGTTATTCAGTACTTGAAGGGGTTATGTATAAGGCATTCATACCACCTTAAACACAATCATTATAACTTTGAGTGTTTCAGTATCAGTCATACCACCTTAAACACAATCATTATAACTTTGAGTGTTTCAGTATCAGGCATACCACCTTAAACACAATCATTATAACTTTGAGTGTTTCAGTATCAGTCATACCACCTTAAACACAATCATTATAACTTTGAGTGTTTCAGCATCAGTCATACCACCTTAAACACAATCATTATAACTTTGAGTGTTTCAGCATCAGTCATACCACCTTAAACACAATCATTATAACTTTGAGTGTTTCAGTATCAGTCATACCACCTTAAACACAATCATTATAACTTTGAGTGTTTCAGTATCAGTCATACCACCTTAAACACAATCATTATAACTTTGAGTGTTTCAGTATCAGTCATACCACCTTAAACACAATCATTATAACTTTGAGTGTTTCAGTATCAGTCATACCACCTTAAACACAATCATTATAACTTTGAGTGTTTCAGTATCAGTCATACCACCTTAAACACAATCATTATAACTTTGAGTGTTTCAGTATCAGTCATACCACCTTAAACACAATCATTATAACTTTGAGTGTTTCAGTATCAGTCATACCACCTTAAACACAATCATTATAACTTTGAGTGTTTCAGCATCAGTCATACCACCTTAAACACAATCATTATAACTTTGAGTGTTTCAGCATCAGTCATACCACCTTAAACACAATCATTATAACTTTGAGTGTTTCAGTATCAGTCATACCACCTTAAACACAATCATTATAACTTTGAGTGTTTCAGTATCAGTCATACCACCTTAAACACAATCATTATAACTTTGAGTGTTTCAGTATCAGTCATACCACCTTAAACACAATCATTATAACTTTGAGTGTTTCAGTATCAGTCATACCACCTTAAACACAATCATTATAACTTTGAGTGTTTCAGTATCAGTCATACCACCTTAAACACAATCATTATAACTTTGAGTGTTTCAGTATCAGTCATACCACCTTAAACACAATCATTATAACTTTGAGTGTTTCAGTATCAGTCATACCACCTTAAACACAATCATTATAACTTTGAGTGTTTCAGCATCAGTCATACCACCTTAAACACAATCATTATAACTTTGAGTGTTTCAGTATCAGTCATACCACCTTAAATACAATCATTATAACTTTGAGTGTTTCAGTGTATCAGTCATACCACCTTAAACACAATCATTATAACTTTGAGTGTTTCAGTATCAGTCATACCACCTTAAACACAATCATTATAACTTTGAGTGTTTCAGCATCAGTCATACCACCTTAAACACAATCATTATAACTTTGAGTGTTTCAGTATCAGTCATACCACCTTAAACACAATCATTATAACTTTGAGTGTTTCAGTATCAGTCATACCACCTTAAACACAATCATTATAACTTTGAGTGTTTCAGTATCAGTCATACCACCTTAAACACAATCATTATAACTTTGAGTGTTTCAGTATCAGTCATACCACCTTAAACACAATCATTATAACTTTGAGTGTTTCAGTATCAGTCATACCACCTTAAACACAATCATTATAACTGAGTGTTTCAGCATCATTCATACCACCTTAAACACAATCATTATAACTTTGAGTGTTTCAGCATCAGTCATACCACCTTAAACACAATCATTATAACCTTGAAACACATCAGTCATACCACCTTAAACACAATCATTATAACTTTGAGTGTTTCAGCATCAGTCATACCACCTTAAACACAATCATTATAACTTTGAGTGTTTCAGCATCAGTCATACCACCTTAAACACAATCATTATAACTTTGAGTGTTTCAGCATCAGTCATACCACCTTAAACACAATCATTATAACTTTGAGTGTTTCAGTATCAGTCATAAGAGTTCAAGCTTCGAGTGATGCTAAGATCATTATGACAGGTTCATTCAACTATGATCTGACTGAAAAAGATGAAATGTATGATGACAATGTGTCTTTCCAACAGACTGCCTTGCCAATGGTCGGAGATATGAGCTCTTTACTCAAGGTACTGGACTGTTTCATGTATTACCGTTGTGGCATATGATTATTCCCATCAATTGTCATTCCAACATTATTCAGTGTGGTACATAAATCATACATTATTTTTTTAATTGTCAAGATTCATGGAAGATATTTTTGTTATTACCTTGAAGTGCCAACATGTAGATCCACATTGACTGAGGGTGTAGAAACAGGTTATAATTTAGCCTGCTTTAATTGCATCAGTTACTATGATTGCCCAGTTGCCCACAGTGGTGTATTTCACACTTTAAGACCTCACAATTGTAATACAACAACAAACGTTTAATGTTGATATTTTGATGTGATATTTTCACCAGTACTAAACCTATCAGGGTGATGTTACGGAATTATTAACAGAAGCTCAGGAGCGCCTCCATCAGGTGGTGGTGGCGAACTGCAGATAGAAATTCAAGAAATTGGAACTCCACTATGGAAATGCATTATTATATTCAACAGGAATCCTTGAAATGTCCTAAGAAGAATGCTGTTGTTGAATACATCCCTCCTGGAGTACACAGGGAATATGTCCAAAATGGTACCCTATTCCCTACACTGTGAACTACTATATAGGGAATAGGGCTCTTGTCAACAGTAGTGCACTATATAGGGAATAGGGCTTTCTGTTGTCAGTTGTTTGTTCTCACGGCGACCTTGTTGCTATGTATTTAAGGGACAATACTTCTCCTTTTCCTTCTATCTCTCCAACACTCCCACGCCTTGTTGATGTATCTGTACAATGTACACTCTTCTCTCTCTGTCTGTCTCTTCTCTCTCTCCGTCTGTCTTCTCCTTCTCCATCTGTCTCTTCTCTCTCTGTCTGTCTCTTCTCTCTACATCTCTCTTCTCTCTGTCCATCTGTCTCTTCTCTCTACATCTCTCTTCTCTCTGTCCATCTGTCTCTTCTCTCTGTCCATCTGTCTCTTCTCTCTGTCCATCTGTCTCTTCTCTCTGTCCATCTGTCTCTTCTCTCTGTCCATCTGTCTCTTCTCTCTGTCCATCTGTCTCTTCTCTCTGTCCATCTGTCTCTTCTCTCTGTCCATCTGTCTCTTCTCTCTGTCCATCTGTCTCTTCTCTCTGTCCATCTGTCTCTTCTTCTCTGTCTCTTCTCTCTGTCCATCTGTCTCTTCTCTCTGTCCATCTGTCTCTTCTCTCTGTCCATCTGTCTCTTCTCTCTGTCCATCTGTGTCTCTTCTCTCTGTCCATCTGTCTCTTCTCTCTGTCCATCTGTCTCTTCTCTGTCCATCTGTCTGTCTCTTCTCTCTGTCCATCTGTCTCTGTCTCTCTGTCCATCTGTCTCTTCTCTCTGTCCATCTGTCTCTTCTCTCTGTCCATCTGTCTCTTCTCTCTGTCCATCTGTCTCTTCTCTCTGTCCATCTGTCTCTTCTCTCTGTCCATCTGTCTCTTCTCTCTGTCCATCTGTCTCTTCTCTCTGTCCATCTGTCTCTTCTCTCTGTCCATCTGTCTCTTCTCTCTGTCCATCTGTCTCTTCTCTCTCTGTCTCTCTTCTCTCTGTCCATCTGTCTCTTCTCTCTGTCCATCTGTCTCTTCTCTCTGTCCATCTGTCTCTTCTCTCTACATCTCTCTTCTCTCTGTCCATGTCTCTTCTCTCTGTCCATCTGTCTCTTCTCTCTGTCCATCTGTCTCTTCTCTCTGTCCATCTGTCTCTTCTCTCTGTCCATCTGTCTCTTCTCTCTGTCCATCTGTCTCTTCTCTCTGTCATCTGTCTCTTCTCTCTGTCCATCTGTCTCTTCTCTCTGTCCATCTGTCTTCTTCTGTCCATCTGTCTCTTCTCTCTGTCCATCTGTCTCTTCTCTCTGTCCATCTGTCTCTTCTCTCTCCATCTGTCCATCTCTCTTCTCTCTGTCCATCTGTCTCTTCTCTCTGTCCATCTGTCTCTTCTCTCTGTCCATCTGTCTCTTCTCTCTGTCCATCTGTCTCTTCTCTCTGTCCATCTGTCTCTTCTCTCTGTCCATCTGTCTCTTCTCTCTGTCCATCTGTCTCTTCTCTCTGTCCATCTGTCTCTTCTCTCTGTCTGTCTCTTCTCTCTGTCCATCTGTCTCTTCTCTCTGTCCATCTGTCTCTTCTCTCTGTCCATCTGTCTCTTCTCTCTGTCCATCTGTCTCTTCTCTCTGTCCATCTGTCTCTTCTCTCTGTCCGTCTGTCTCTTCTCTCGTCTCTCTCTGTCTCTCTTCTCTCTCTGTCTCTCTTCTCTCTGTCCATCTGTCTCTTCTCTCTTCTCTCTCTGTCTCTCTTCTCTCTCTGTCTCTCTTCTCTCTGTCCATCTGTCTCTTCTCTCTTCTCTCTCTGTCTCTCTCTCTCTCTGTCTCTCTTCTCTCTGTCCATCTGTGTCTTCTCTCTTCTCTCTCTGTCTCTCTGTCTCTCTTCTCTCTCTGTCTCTCTTCTCTCTCCATCTGTCTTCTCTCTCTTCTCTGTGTTTGTGTGATTACTGTTCGGTTGTGATGCTCGTCCCTCTCAGCCAGCCAAGATGAATGCACATCCATGCATTCATCCCTCTCTTCTCAGTCAGAGAAGAAATTATGTGTATTTAAAACAGGATTGTGTCTGTTGAGAGAGGATTGTGTTAAAACAGGATTGTGTCTGTTGAGAGAGGATTGTGTGAAAACAGGATTATGAGAGAGAGGGGGGGGGATTTTATTCTACCAGACCAAAGATAGGAAACCCAGTTAAATGAATAAAGTTTCCAAGCTTTTAGCTGTTCAAAGCAGATTGACATTTATTGTCATGAATCTTGTCCTTGAGGCAGAACTGAGCAATTTCCACTAGATTGGCCAGCTGCAAAGTCAGAATTGGCTATGTTGCTTTTTGGTCTTAGTTTAGGTTTATTAGTGTGGTTAAGATTAAAGTTAGATTTAAAATCTGATTTTATGACTTTGTGGCTGTGCTAGCTAGTGACCACTCTGCAGAACTGCCTCCAGAACAAGATCCATGAGAAAGAAACGCTAACCTGCCTGTTTAAAGGCCTTTTTACAATGTGCTGCTGGCTTGACTGCGTCATTCAACTTGATGAGCTGAATGACAATCCTCCCCAAGAATAGCTTTTCTCCGTTTCTTCACTTTAATTGACAGAGTTTGGTCAGTTTACAGCCGATGGTATTTGATATTTCACACTGAAAGCAGCACTCAACTGAATTGGACCTTTTTTATTTCAAGACACTTTGCTCAAGTCTCTCTCAGAAAAAAAGATTTGTAGATTTCCATAAAGTTAGATGCAATATCTTCCCACTGCTCTTCTCTGATGAGTCTAAATGCCAGTGACACTAAGGGTCATACAGTCTTCATGCTGTATAAACAGAACTGTTATCCATCTCCAGATAATTGGTTGGAAGTGGAACGTATTCATGTGTTCTTCATATGAGGCTGCTGAGGGGAGGAAAGCTCATAGTAATGGCTGGAACGGCATCAAACACATGGAAACCATTCCACCTATTCCACTCCAGTCATTACTACCAGCCCGTCCTCCCTAATTCAGGTGCCACCAACCTCCTGTGGTGTTCTTCTACTGAATGTACACTGAGTGGACAAAAAAAAATAGGAACAGCTGCTCTTTCCATGTCATAGATTGACTAGGTGAATGTCTGCTGCTGTAGAGGAAGTACACTTCAACAGGGCTGATTTCCCAGACAGGGCTGATTTCCCAGACAGGGCTGATTTCCCAGACAGGGCTGATTCCCCAGACAGGGCTGATTTCCCAGACAGGGCTGATTTCCCAGACAGGGCTGATTCCCCAGACAGGGCTGATTTCCCAGACAGGGCTGATTTCCCAGACAGGGCTGATTTCCCAGACAGGGCTGATTCCCCAGACAGGGCTGATTTCCCAGACAGGGCTGATTTCCCAGGCAGGGCTGATTCCCCAGACAGGGCTGATTTCCCAGACAGGGCTGATTTCCCAGACAGGGCTGATTCCCCAGACAGGGCTGATTTCCCAGACAGGGCTGATTCCCCAGACAGGGCTGATTCCCCAGACAGGGCTGATTTCCCAGACAGGGCTGATTCCCCAGACAGGGCTGATTTCCCCAGACAGGGCTGATTTCCCAGACAGGGCTGATTCCCCAGACAGGGCTGATTTCCCAGACAGGGCTGATTCCCCAGACAGGGCTGATTTCCCAGACAGGGCTGATTCCCCAGGCAGGGCTGATTTCCCAGACAGGGCTGATTTCCTAGACAGGGCTGATTCCCCAGACAGGGCTGATTTCCCCAGACAGGGCTGATTTCCCAGACAGGGCTGATTCCCCAGACAGGGCTGATTTCCCAGACAGGGCTGATTCCCCAGACAGGGCTGATTTCCCAGACAGGGCTGATTCCCCAGACAGGGCTGATTTCCCAGACCGGGCTGATTTCCCAGACAGGGCTGATTTCCCAGACAGGGCTGATTTCCCAGACAGGGCTGATTCCCCAGACAGGGCTGATTTCCCAGACAGGGCTGATTCCCCAGACAGGGCTGATTTCCCAGGCAGGGCTGATTCCCCAGACAGGGCTGATTCCCCAGACAGGGCTGATTTCCCAGACAGGGCTGATTTCCCAGACAGGGCTGATTTCCCAGACAGGGCTGATTTCCCAGACAGGGCTGATTTCCCAGACAGGGCTGATTCCCCAGACAGGGCTGATTTCCCAGACACAGACTAAGCCTAACTATTTGAATGTAAATAAATGTTACTCAGTGAAACCTGAACTGGATGGGAGACCGTGATATTTCAAATGATCCCCCAAATGTCACAGTCAGTTAGAGAGTGGGTGGGAAATAAGACAATGTCTGGTTCTCAGTCTGCTCACATTAACTTCAATGTTGTGGAAACATTGAGAGACCGTTAAGACATCTCCCCTGCTCTTCGACCCAGGGGAGATGGAATACAAACACAAGGAGCACTGTATTTCCCTGCTGTGACTCAGTGACAGATATGTGGTCTGTATGACCGTGCCTCTCCCCCTCCCGCTGTGTGTTGGCAGAATGCCTGCACCGTGTGCCAGACCAGAGTGCCAGGTCTGCCTGGGCAGAAGGGCGAGCAGGGAACCCATGGAGCGACAGGAGTGCAAGGCATGGTGGGAGAAAAGGTGAGTGTCTCATTATTATCTTTACTGTGTGTGTGTGTGTGTGTGTGTGTGTGTGTGTGTGTGTGTGTGTGTGTGTGTGTGTGTGTGTGTGTGTGTGTGTGTGTGTGTGTGTGTGTGTGTGTGTGTGTGTGTGTGGGTGGGTGGGTGGGTGGGTGGGTGGGTGGGTGGGTGGGTGGGTGGATGGATGGATGGGTCGCACGCACGCCCAGAAGTGTGAGAGTGGAACCCTTGGGGACAGATTGTGTGATTTTGTGTGTGTGTCTTTCTCTGTGCATTGATTTGCGTGTGTGTCCATCCTAAACAGGGGGATCCAGGAGTGCGAGGACCTCTCGGTAATCCAGGGAAAGAAGGTCCAAAGGTAGGAAACAACGTGTCATCCTGATTATAATGTATGTGTTCTAAATGGCAGCCTATTCCCTGTTATAATGTATGTGTTCTAAATGGCAGCCTATTCCCTGTTATAATGTATGTGTTCTAAATGGCAGCCTATTCCCTGTTATAATGGATGTGTTCTAAATGGCAGCCTATTCCCTGTTATAATGGATGTGTTCTAAATGGCAGCCTATTCCCTGTTATAATGGATGTGTTCTAAATGGCAGCCTATTCCCTACATAGTGCACTATAACCTCTGGTGAAAAGTAGTGCCCTGTGTAAAGGATTAGGACACAGTGAATTTGGGACACAGTCAATGTATACAGAATTACTCCATTCACTCCATTCATTGCCAATCTCAGCATGACAAAGTGAATTAGAAAAGGCGATAGGTGTAATAGTATTTAGACTGGTGCATCACTGGGGACTACACTTCTTCTCCAGGATATTATTTTACATGGTTCTATCCCTTGTTGCTATTCATTTCCAGTTTAATTGTTTTCATAATACTTCCTACGAATAAATACCCTCTTCGTAATGCATTGTGAGGGCATTTATAATGCCTTATAAACAATGAATAATATGCTATAATGTACGACATAGGCTCTCGTAGTTGTTCATATTTCTTTTCATCGGAGAGATTTGGAAAGATTCAGACACCAACCGTTGAACCAAAGATTCAGACATTTACCATGTTAGTCCAGCACATTCGTATCATCAGAGCTGCTGGCTGCAGACGTGGTTGCCATGGATACACAGCAGTGTCCTGTATTAGTAAAATTACCCAAGCAGTCGCTTCTAATTGGCTCTATTAGAAACAAGAAGTCAAAGTGAAATGTATGACCACCCGTCATGCCGCTGGTTTGAGACTATTAGGTTTGGAGAGAACATACGGTATATTATGGTGGCAGACATTTCTCATTTCACAAGCAGACACATTAAGAAAAGGTTTATACAGAATTCAACTTGATTTGGCCATTTTTGTACTATTTACTGTTGCTGTTACTGTTTACTCATTCAGTGATGTTGTTTGCTGTTCTAGGGGATGAAAGGAGAGAGAGGATTCCCTGGGCCTGGTGGAGACAAAGGAGACGAGGTGGGTTTCAGACCTGTCCTGGGGCCAAGACACGAATCATATACTTTAACATGCTTGAGTGTGCTTGACGGTACACTACATCAAATCAAATCAAATCTGGAACCAACGATCATTCCACGCTCACAGTCGCTTAGGTCACTGGTTTTACCCTTTGTGACGTTCAGTCGATCAGTAACAGAATGTCTCAATGTCTCAATGTCTCAATGTCTCAATGTCTCAATGTCTCAATGTCTCAATGTCTCAATGTCTCAATGCCTCAATGCCTCAATGTCTCAATGCCTCAATGTCTCAATGCCTCAATGTCTCAATGTCTCAATGTCTCAATGCCTCAATGTCTCAATGTCTCAATGTCTCAATGTCTCAATGCCTCAATGCCTCAATGCCTCAATGCCTCAATGTCTCAATGTCTCAATGTCTCAATGCCTCAATGCCTCAATGCCTCAATGCCTCAATGCCTCAATGCCTCAATGTCTCAATGCCTCAATGTCTCAATGCCTCAATGTCTCAATGTCTCAATGTCTCAATGCCTCAATGCCTCAATGCCTCAATGTCTCAATGCCTCAATGTCTCAATGCCTCAATGTCTCAATGTCTCAATGCCTCAATGCCTCAATGCCTCAATGCCTCAATGCCTCAATGCCTCAATGCCTCAATGCCTCAATGCCTGCTTTATATAGCAAGCCACGGTCACATGACTCATCTTGCCCCATGTACAACAGAATCAATGGAATAGCCCCAAAAATGCAAACGAGGTTAACTCTCCTCTTGTCCTTCTTGCAATACCTACCAGTTAGGCGATCATACACTACCTATTACACAGGAAGTGATTGTTCTCTGGTGTTTCTTGTCTTTCTCAGGGCTCTCCTGGAGTTCCAGGCATTCTGGGTACAACCGGCCGTACTGGAGCCCCTGTAAGCAAAACAAATCACCAATTAAATCATCTTCATTAAATCATCTTTCACATCTATTCATCTATTCATCCCTAGTCATCCCTAGCATCTATTCATCCCTCGTTGTAATGCATGTGTAGTACTGTGTTGTTGATACAATAACAATCACTGAGAAAACCATACTCATTGTTTGGCCCCTATTTTCTCTCACCCAGTTTCTATATTTAGTTTGAGACCCAGTTTTAGTACTTTGTTTTCTATATTTAGTTTGAGACCCAGTTAATTGATGTACAGTTAATTTTGTTTTCTATATTTAGTTTGTGACCCAGTTAATTGATGTACGTTGTTTCTATATTTAGTTAGTGACCCAGTTAATTGATGTACTTTGTTTTCTATATTTAGTTTGTGACCCAGTTAATTGATGTACCTTGTTTCTATATTTAGTTAGTGACCCAGTTAATTGATGTACCTTGTTTCTATATTTAGTTTGTGACCCAGTTAATTGATGTACCTTGTCTCTGTCTGCAGGGCGTCATGGGCAGACCTGGGCCAATGGGTCAGCCTGGAACAAAGGGAGATCGGGTAAGAAAGAGACGCTGTGTGTGAATATACAGTCTCTAGTGAAGGTCTACTCACACTTACACGGTCTTCACCCTTTGCTACCTTCAGATTAAATCTACAAAGGGATTCAATTAGATTTGTCCCAAATGTAGTTTCACAGCCTACTCCAAAGTGAAAGAAAAATGATCATTTTCCAAATGACTTAGATAATGATGAACTGATTACATATGTTTTCACTTTTACTTGGTGGAAGCACCTTCAGCAGTCATTACAGCTGGGAATCATTCTGAATAAGATTCTACCAAGCTTGCACAACTCTTACAACAACATGCACTCAGCGGCCAGTTTATATTTTTATTTTATTTATTTGTTTACCTTTATTTAACCAGGCAAGTCAGTTAAGAACACATTCTTATTTTCAATGACGGCCTGGGAACAGTGGGTTATCTGCCTGTTCAGGGGCAGAACGACAGATTTGTACCTTGTCAGCTCGGGGGTTTGTACTCGCAACCTTCCGGTTACTAGTCCAACGCTCTAACCACTAGGCTACGCTGCCGCCCCGGGTCAGACCCCCCTTTGCCTCCAGAACAGATTGAATTCTTTGGGGTATGGAAACATTGCTCAATTGGTATCAAGGGACCTGACATGTGCCAGGAAAACATTCCCCACACAATTACACCACCGTCACCAGCTTGTACCGTTGATACCAGGCAGAATGGGGCCATGGACTCATGCTGCTTAAGTCAAATCCTGACTCTGCCATCAGCATGATGCAACAGCAACTGCTGCAATAGCGCATCCGTGAAAAAGACAGACAAGTTGTGTATTCCGAGATGCTGTTCTGCCATCCACTGTTGTACTGCACCGATATTTACCTGTTTGTGGCCCTCCTGTTAGCTTACACGATTATTGCCATTCTCCTTCAGCCTCTCTCATCAACAAGCTGTTTTCTCCCATTCTCCTTCAGCCTCTCTCATCAACAAGCTGTTTTCTCCCATTCTCCTTCAGCCTCTCTCATCAACAAGCTTCTTTTCTCCCATTCTCCTTCAGCCTCTCTCATCAACAAGCTGTTTTCTCCCATTCTCCTTCAGCCTCTCTCATCAACAAGCTGTTTTCTCCCATTCTCCTTCAGCCTCTCTCATCAACAAGCTGTTTTCTCCCATTCTCCTTCAGCCTCTCTCATCAACAAGCTGTTTTCTCCCATTCTCCTTCAGCCTCTCTCATCAACAAGCTGTTTTCTCCCATTCTCCTTCAGCCTCTCTCATCAACAAGCTGTTTTCTCCCATTCTCCTTCAGCCTCTCTCATCAACAAGCTGTTTTCTCCCATTCTCCTTCAGCCTCTCTCATCAACAAGCTGTTTTCTCCCAAGCTGTTTTTCATTCTCCTTCAGCCTCTCTCATCAACAAGCTGTTTTCTCCCATTTCTTCCTCATCAACAAGCTGTTTTCTCCCATTCTCCTTCTCATCAACAAGCTGTTTTCTCCCATTCTCCTTCAGCCTCTCTCATCAACAAGCTGTTTTCTCCCATTCTCCTTCAGCCTCTCTCATCAACAAGCTGTTTTCTCCCATTCTCCTTCAGCCTCTCTCATCAACAAGCTGTTTTCTCCCATTCTCCTTCAGCCTCTCTCATCAACAAGCTGTTTTCTCCCATTCTCCTTCAGCCTCTCTCATCAACAAGCTGTTTTCTCCCATTCTCCTTCAGCCTCTCTCATCAAAAAGCTGTTTTCTCCCATTCTCCTTCAGCCTCTCTCATCAACAAGCTGTTTTCTCCCATTCTCCTTCAGCCTCTCTCATCAACAAGCTGTTTTCTCCCATTCTCCTTCAGCCTCTCTCATCAACAAGCTGTTTTCCCATTTCTCCTTCAGCCTCTCTCATCAACAAGCTGTTTTCTCCCATTCTCCTTCAGCCTCTCTCATCAACAAGCTGTTTTCTCCCATTCTCCTTCAGCCTCTCTCATCAACAAGCTGTTTTCTCCCATTCTCCTTCAGCCTCTCTCATCAACAAGCTGTTTTCTCCCATTCTCCTTCAGCCTCTCTCATCAACAAGCTGTTTTCTCCCATTCTCCTTCAGCCTCTCTCATCAACAAGCTGTTTTCTCCCATTCTCCTTCAGCCTCTCTCATCAACAAGCTGTTTTCTCCCATTCTCCTTCAGCCTCTCTCATCAACAAGCTGTTTTCTCCCATTCTCCTTCAGCCTCTCTCATCAACAAGCTGTTTTCTCCCATTCTCCTTCAGCCTCTCTCATCAACAAGCTGTTTTCTCCCATTCTCCTTCAGCTCTCTCATCAACAAGCTGTTTTCTCCCATTCTCCTTCAGCCTCTCTCATCAACAAGCTGTTTTCTCCTTCTCCTCTCCTTCAGCCTCTCATCATCAACAAGCTGTTTTCTCCCATTCTCCTTCAGCCTCTCTCATCAACAAGCTGTTTTCTCCCATTCTCCTTCAGCCTTCTCATCAACAAGCTGTTTTCTCCCATTCTCCTTCAGCCTCTCTCATCAACAAGCTGTTTTCTCCCATTCTCCTTCAGCCTCTCTCATCAACAAGCTGTTTTCTCCCACAGGCATGCCGCTAACTGGAAGGTTGTTTGTGGCACCATTCTCAGTAAACCCTAGACTCTGTCCTGCGTGAAAAGGCCAGGATGCCGGGCGTTTCTGAGATACTGGAACCGGCTCGCCTGCCACCGACGATCATACCAAGCTCAAAGTCTCTTAGGTCACTGGTTTGGCCCATTGTAACATTCAGTTGAACAGTAAATGAATGCCTCAAGGCTTGTCTGCCTGCTTTACATAGCAAGTCACGGCCACATGACTCACTGTCTGTAGGAGTGAACCATTTTCCTGAACGGGTTGTTGTACCTAATAAACTGGCCACTGAGTTTATATCCATTGTTTTTGTTCAAATTGCTCAAGCTCAGTAAATTTGGTAGGGAATCATTGACGGACAGCAGTATTCAAACATTGTCTTTCATTTTTCAATCAGATTTAAGTCAGGACAGAGACTAAACCACTCAGGAACACTAAATACCTCTTGGAAAGCCACTCTGTTGTGTCCTTGGCATACTTTTGTGTGTGTGCAATTGTCCCACAGAAAAATGTAACTCTATCCCAGGGTTAGGCAGTCAGAAGACAGAGTTTCCGCTAACGTTTTACCTGGGCTTTGTTCCTTTCATATTTCTTTAGATCCTGACAGCCTCCCGAGGCCACTACAATACTGGAAAATACAAAGGGATCTAAACCATTGCATTCACTCCACATTACTGGCCCGCATGGTAAAGTGAAGGAAGCCTGTGTTAAAAAAATCCACTCCAAATCCTTGATTATGTTTGCAACAATACCATTAAGTAATACTGCAAGACAACACATTTACATTTACATTTAAGTCATTTAGCAGACGCTCTTATCCAGAGCGACTTACAAAGACATTACGTTTTTGGCCTAAAATAAAAACTACAGGTTTGGGTCAAATACAATACAACATAACACAAAGTCAACCCTCTGTATTTTCAACTATTGTGGTTGGTAGCATCATGTTATGGGTATGCTTGTCATCACCAGGGACTGGGGAGTTTGTCATGATCAAGCAATGGAATTATATTGCCCTAAGAGTTGTGCAGAATCTTATTCAAAATGATTCACAGCTGTAATGGCTGTCAAAAGGTGCTTCCACCAAGAATTCACTTTGGGGTGTGAAGACACACAATCAAGACATCTTTGTTTTTTTGTTTTCCTTATTAATTAGAACATTTCATATACATTTCTTTCACTTTGAAGATGTGGAGTAGGTTGTGTAGACCTGTAGAAAATATATCTAATTCAATCCATTTTTTAATTTAATTTTAAGGGGGGGGAATGTGAAGACTGTGCCATTGTTGTACAGACTTTCACTGGGCACTGTACTGTACATGTCTACTTCATGTTGTAAATATAGGCAGTTAGTAAATACAGGGTCGTGTTTTATTCAAGCTTGTGGCCTGACATGCCAAGAGCTGTTCTGATAGTCTAAGATGAAAACAATGCCTTGCGTCTTATTTAGTGCTATCTCAAAGAGCATCAATAATGGGTTATTGTAATACTCAGGAATCATGTTATTTTCTTAAAAAGCACATTATTCCTTATGGATTTCTCTTCAGTTTTGTTGTTGAAAGAATGCCATGGGCCTAGTGTTGTCAGTGGATTGGGGTGGCGTGCTGTATGCCAATTCAGTAGCCTTGCAAGAGGCTTGTGCAGCCAGAACAGCTCATAGGATCTCCTGTTTCTGTAGCGTGAGGCAGGTTGATGTATCAGTACACCCCTTGTACAGGACAC
This sequence comes from Oncorhynchus gorbuscha, assembly GCF_021184085.1. NCBI lineage: Eukaryota > Metazoa > Chordata > Actinopteri > Salmoniformes > Salmonidae > Oncorhynchus > Oncorhynchus gorbuscha. The sequence goes on along the minus strand of NC_060178.1, from coordinate 106,938,074 downwards.
GAGTTTATCGCAGAGCCTTACCCCCAATCTATCTCAAATTCAACAGAGCTAGTATGTCCCTCTTCTCAAATACTCTACCTCTGCAATAGACTTGTATTATCAGCCATGCCATGTCCTAAAGATTAGGATTGTCACTGTGTCTAATGTGTGGGTAAATATGGGTAAAGAGGTATTCTCAGATTATTGGGATCTTAACTGGAGAAACGTGTTCCCCAGTGACAGACTGGAAAGCATTATCCCTCTCATGGTTTGTTGTGTGTGTGTGTGTGTGTGTGTGTGTGTGTGTGTGTGTGTGTGTGTGTGTGTGTGTGTGTGTGTGTGTGTGTGTGTGTGTGTGTGTGTGTGTGTGTGTGTGTGTGTGTGTGTGTGTGTGTGTGTGTGTGTGTGTGTGTGTGTGTGTGTGTGTGTGTGTGTGTGTGTGTGTGTGTCCTACAGGGAAGTGAAGGCTCCCCTGGAAGGCCAGGACTACCAGGCCCCCCAGTAAGTTATTCAGAGCATCACTGAGATCTCTCTCTGTGTGTGTGTATACAGACTGTGTGTGTGCGTGTTGTTGAATCATTGGTGAGATGTGTCAACAATTTTCATGCCTATGAATGATGACACCAGTTCAAGGTACCTTAGCCAATTACTAGTGTCCTTTTGAATGTCTGGTCACACAACACATCATTTAAAAGGACAGTGAGATTGACCTAATCCTTTGAAGGACAACAAGTTTTCTTCCGTCTACTTGAGAAAATGTTTTTCCTGTTCTTTCTTCCTTCCTGGAAATCAAAACAAGTACAATTCTATTGGTCACGTACACATATTTAGCAGATGTTATTGTGGGTGTAGAGAAATGCTTGTGTTCCTAGCTCAACAGTGCAGTAGTGTCTAACAGTGCAGTAGTATCTAACAGTGCAGTACTATCTAACAGTGCAGTAGTATCTAACAGTGTAGTAGTATCTAACAGTGCAGTAGTATCTAACAGTAGTATCTAACAGTAGTATCTAACAGTAGTATCTAACAGTGTAGTAGTATCTAACAGTGCAGTAGTATCTAACAGTGCAGTAGTATCTAACAGTAGTATCTAACAGTGCAGTAGTATCTAACAGTGCAGTAGTATCTAACAGTGTAGTAGTATCTAACAGTGCAGTAGTATCTAACAGTGTAGTAGTATCTAACAGTGCAGTAGTATCTAACAGTGCAGTAGTATCTAACAGTGTAGTAGTATCTAACAGTGTAGTAGTATCTAACAGTGCAGTAGTATCTAACAGTGCAGTAGTATCTAACAGTGCAGTAGTATCTAACAGTGCAGTAGTGTCTAACAGTAGTATCTAACAGTAGTATCTAACAGTAGTATCTAACAGTGCAGTAGTATCTAACAGTGCAGTAGTATCTAACAGTAGTATCTAACAGTGCAGTAGTGTCTAACAGTAGTATCTAACAGTAGTATCTAACAGTAGTATCTAACAGTGCAGTAGTGTCTAACAGTAGTATCTAACAGTAGTATCTAACAGTAGTATCTAACAGTGCAGTAGTATCTAACAGTGCAGTAGTATCTAATAGTAGTATCTAACAGTGCAGTAGTATCTAACAGTGTAGTAGTATCTAACAGTGCAGTAGTATCTAACAGTGCAGTAGTATCTAACAGTGCAGTAGTATCTAACAGTGCAGTAGTATCTAATAGTAGTATCTAACAGTGCAGTAGTATCTAACAGTGCAGTAGTGTCTAACAGTGCAGTAGTATCTAACAGTGCAGTAGTATCTAACAGTGCAGTAGTATCTAACAGTGCAGTAGTATCTAACAGTGCAGTAGTATCTAACAGTGCAGTAGTGTCTAACAGTAGTATCTAACAGTGTAGTAGTATCTAACAGTAGTATCTAACAGTAGTATCTAACAGTAGTATCTAACAGTAGTATCTAACAGTGTAGTAGTATCTAACAGTGCAGTAGTATCTAACAGTGCAGTAGTATCTAACAGTGCAGTAGTATCTAACAGTGTAGTAGTATCTAACAGTACAGTAGTATCTAACAGTGTAGTAGTGTATAACAGTGTAGTAGTATCTAACAGTGCAGTAGTATCTAACAGTGCAGTAGTATCTAACAGTGCAGTAGTATCTAACAGTGTAGTAGTATCTAACAGTGCAGTAGTATCTAACAGTGTAGTAGTGTATAACAGTGTAGTACTATCTAACAGTGCAGTAGTATCTAACAGTGCAGTAGTGTATAACAGTGTAGTAGTATCTAACAGTGCAGTAGTATCTAACAGTGAAGTAGTATCTAACAGTAGTATCTAACAGTAGTATCTAACAGTGTAGTAGTATCTAACAGTGTAGTAGTATCTAACAGTGCAGTAGTATCTAACAGTGTAGTAGTATCTAACAGTGCAGTAGTGTATAACAGTGCAGTAGTATCTAACAGTAGTATCTAACAGTACAGTAGTGTATAACAGTGCAGTAGTATCTAGCAGTAGTATCTAACAGTAGTATCTAACAGTACAGTAGTATCTAACAGTGCAGTAGTATCTAACAGTGCAGTAGTGTATAACAGTGCAGTAGTATCTAACAGTAGTATCTAACAGTGCAGTAGTATCTAACAGTGCAGTAGTATCTAACAGTGCAGTAGTATCTAACAGTACAGTAGTATCTAACAGTGCAGTAGTATCTAACAGTGCAGTAGTATCTAACAGTACAGTAGTATCTAACAGTGCAGTAGTATCTAACAGTGCAGTAGTATCTAACAGTGCAGTAGTATCTAACAGTAGTATCTAACAGTAGTATCTAACAGTGCAGTAGTATCTAACAGTGCAGTAGTATCTAACAGTAGTATCTAACAGTGCAGTAGTATCTAACAGTGCAGTAGTATCTAACAGTAGTATCTAACAGTGCAGTAGTATCTAACAGTGCAGTAGTATCTAACAGTAGTATCTAACAGTGTAGTAGTATCTAACAGTAGTATCTAACAGTGCAGTAGTATCTAACAGTGCAGTAGTATCTAACAGTGCAGTCGTATCTAACAGTAGTATCAAACAGTGCAGTACTATCTAACAGTGCAGTAGTATCTAACAGTAGTATCTAACAGTGCAGTAGTATCTAACAGTAGTATCTAACAGTGCAGTAGTATCTAACAGTGCAGTAGTATCTAACAGTAGTATCTAACAGTGCAGTACTATCTAACAGTGCAGTAGTATCTAACAGTAGTATCTAACAGTGCAGTAGTATCTAACAGTGCAGTAGTATCTAACAGTGCAGTAGTATCTAACAGTGCAGTAGTGTCTAACAGTGCAGTAGTATCTAACAGTGCAGTAGTGTCTAACAGTGCAGTAGTGTCTAACAGTGCAGTAGTATCTAACAGTGCAGTAGTATCTAACAGTGTAGTAGTATCTAACAGTGCAGTAGTATCTAACAGTGAGGTAGTATCTAACAGTGTAGTAGTATCTAACAGTGAGGTAGTATCTAACAGTGTAGTAGTATCTAACAGTGAGGTAGTATCTAACAGTGTAGTAGTATCTAACAGTGAGGTAGTATCTAACAGTGTAGTAGTATCTAACAGTGTAGTAGTATCTAACAGTGTAGTAGTATCTAACAGTGTAGTAGTATCTAACAGTGCAGTACTATCTAACAGTGCAGTAGTATATAACAGTGCAGTACTATCTAACAGTGAGGTAGTATCAAACAGTGCAGTAGTATCTAACAGTGCAGTAGTATCTAACAGTACTATCTAACAGTGCAGTAGTATCTAACAGTGCAGTACTATCTAACAGTGCAGTAGTATATAACAGTGCAGTACTATCTAACAGTGAGGTAGTATCAAACAGTGCAGTAGTATATTACAGTGCAGTAGTATCTAACAGTGCAGTAGTATCTAACAGTGCAGTAGTATCTAACAGTGTAGTAGTATCTAACAGTGCAGTAGTGTATAACAGTGCAGTAGTATCTAACAGTGCAGTAGTATCTAACAGTACAGTAGTATCTAACAGTGCAGTAGTATCTAACAGTGCAGTAGTATCTAACAGTGCAGTAGTATCTAACAGTGCAGTAGTATCTAACAGTAGTATCTAACAGTGCAGTAGTATCTAACAGTAGTATCTAACAGTGTAGTAGTATCTAACAGTGCAGTAGTATCTAACAGTGCAGTAGTATCTAACAGTAGTATCTAACAGTGCAGTAGTATCTAACAGTAGTATCTAACAGTGCAGTAGTATCTAACAGTGCAGTAGTATCTAACAGTGCAGTAGTATCTAACAGTAGTATCTAACAGTGCAGTAGTATCTAACAGTGCAGTAGTATCTAACAGTGCAGTAGTATCTAACAGTAGTATCTAACAGTGCAGTAGTATCTAACAGTAGTATCTAACAGTACAGTAGTATCTAACAGTGCAGTAGTATCTAACAGTAGTATCTAACAGTGTAGTAGTATCTAACAGTAGTATCTAACAGTGCAGTAGTATCTAACAGTAGTATCTAACAGTGCAGTAGTATCTAACAGTGCAGTAGTATCTAACAGTAGTATCTAACAGTGCAGTAGTATCTAACAGTAGTATCTAACAGTGCAGTAGTATCTAACAGTGCAGTAGTATCTAACAACAGTAGTATCTAATAGTAGTATCTAACAGTGCAGTAGTATCTAACAGTGCAGTAGTATCTAACAGTGCAGTAGTATCTAATAGTAGTATCTAACAGTGCAGTAGTATCTAACAGTGCAGTAGTATCTAACAGTAGTATCTAACAGTGCAGTAGTATCTAACAGTGCAGTAGTGTCTAACAGTGCAGTAGTATCTAACAGTAGTATCAAACAGTGTAGTAGTATCTAACAGTAGTATCTAACAGTGCAGTAGTATCTAACAGTGAGGTAGTATCTAACAGTGCAGTAGTATCTAACAGTGCAGTAGTATCTAACAGTAGTATCTAACAGTGCAGTAGTATCTAACAGTGCAGTAGTATCTAACAGTGCAGTAGTATCTAACAGTAGTATCTAACAGTGTAGTAGTATCTAACAGTGCAGTAGTATCTAACAGTGCAGTAGTATCTAACAGTAGTATCTAACAGTGCAGTAGTATCTAAGTGCAGTAGTATCTAACAGTGCAGTAGTATCTAACAGTAGTATCAAACAGTGTAGTAGTATCTAACAGTGCAGTAGTATCTAACAGTGCAGTAGTATCTAACAGTGCAGTACTATCTAACAGTGCAGTAGTGTCTAACAGTGCAGTACTATCTAACAGTGCAGTAGTATCTAACAGTAGTATCTAACAGTGTAGTAGTATCTAACAGTGTAGTAGTATCTAACAGTGCAGTACTATCTAACAGTGCAGTAGTATCTAACAGTGCAGTAGTATCTAACAGTGCAGTAGTATCTAACAGTGTAGTAGTATCTAACAGTGCAGTACTATCTAACAGTGTAGTAGTATCTAACAGTAGTATCTAACAGTGTAGTAGTATCTAACAGTGCAGTAGTATCTAACAGTGTAGTAGTATCTAACAGTAGTATCTAACAGTGTAGTAGTATCTAACAGTGCAGTAGTATCTAACAGTGCAGTACTATCTAACAGTGCAGTAGTATCTAACAGTAGTATCTAACAGTGTAGTAGTATCTAACAGTGCAGTAGTATCTAACAGTGCAGTAGTATCTAACAGTGTAGTAGTATCTAACAGTGTAGTAGTATCTAACAGTGCAGTAGTATCTAACAGTGCAGTAGTATCTAACAGTGCAGTAGTATCTAACAGTGCAGTAGTATCTAACAGTAGTATCTAACAGTGCAGTAGTATCTAACAGTGCAGTAGTATCTAACAGTAGTATCTAACAGTAGTATCTAACAGTGCAGTAGTATCTAACAGTGTAGTAGTATCTAACAGTGCAGTAGTATCTAACAGTGCAGTAGTATCTAACAGTGTAGTAATATCTAACAGTGCAGTAGTATCTAACAGTGCAGTAGTATCTAACAGTGTAGTAGTATCTAACAGTGTAGTAGTATCTAACAGTGCAGTAGTATCTAACAGTGCAGTAGTATCTAACAGTGCAGTAGTATCTAACAGTGTAGTAATATCTAACAGTGCAGTAGTATCTAACAGTGCAGTAGTATCTAACAGTGTAGTAGTATCTAACAGTGCAGTAGTATCTAACAGTGTAGTAGTATCTAACAGTGCAGTACTATCTAACAGTGCAGTAGTATCTAACAGTAGTATCTAACAGTGTAGTAGTATCTAACAGTGTAGTAGTATCTAACAGTGCAGTAGTATCTAACAGTAGTATCTAACAGTGTAGTAGTATCTAACAGTGTAGTAGTATCTAACAGTGTAGTACTATCTAACAGTGCAGTAGTATCTAACAGTGCAGTACTATCTAACAGTGTAGTAGTATCTAACAGTGCAGTAGTATCTAACAGTGCAGTAGTATCTAACAGTGCAGTAGTATCTAACAGTGCAGTAGTATTTAACAGTGCAGTAGTATTTCCCAGCTTTGATGCACCTGTACTGACCTCGCCTTCTGGATGATAGCGTGGTCAACAGGCCGTGGCTCAGGTGGTTGATGTCCTTGATGATCTTTTTGGCCTGTGACATTGGGTGCTGTAGGTGTCCTGGAGGGCAGGTAGAAATGTTATTGAGTCACCATGTTCATGTTACTTCTGGGGACACTGGAGCAAAACCAAAAGGAGTGTTTCTTATTGGACACGTACAAAGCGAGTACTTCCTGTTTCACTCTGTTATGTAGGGGTTTCTTCCTTTGTGCCTCCTTAACACAACCCACTTACTGTGTTGGAGGAGAGGGTTAATGAATGAACTTCAGTACTGTAAATTCTTTAAATTGCACAAATCTAGCAAAAGCTTAGGGCCACAGGTTTCCTTCAAACTTAAAACCTGTTCTCCTGTAGATACTCTGATGCTGTGGTTAGTTTAGCGCTGTCTTGCAGCCGTTTAGCTTTGCCTCAGATTACACACTGATGACAGACAGCACATACATTGAGTAGTGGAGAGGAGACCGGGGGCTACACCCCCCCCCCCGCCCTGGCCCCATAAACACTAGTCAGGCAGGACTATCCAGACTATCTCTGGTATATCCAGGCTACTCCTCAAGCCATCAGGATGTTGTAGTTGCTTTGGTACTCACATTAGTGTTTGAATCTACAGAGGCCGGAGGGTTAAACAAGTGTTACTGCTCTCCTCTTTTGTTTAGTGATCACCAGGCAGCCCCAGATATTGATATCTCCCATGTAGTGATCACCAGGCAGCCCCAGATATTGATATCTCCCATGTAGTGATCACCAGACAGCCCCAGACATTGATCACTCCATGTAGTGACCACCAGGCAGCCCCAGATATTGATATGTCCATGTAGTGATCACCAGGCAGCCCCAGATATTGATATCTCCCATGTAGTGATCACCAGGCAGCCCCAGATATTGATATCTCCCATGTAGTGATCACCAGGCAGCCCCAGATATTGATATCTCCCATGTAGTGATCACCAGGCAGCCCCAGATATTGATATCTCCCATGTAGTGATCAACAGGCAACCCCAGATATTGATCACTGCATGTAGTGATCACCAGGCAGGCCCAGATATTGATCACTGCATGTAGTGACCACCAGGCAGCCCCAGATATTGATCACTGCATGTAGTGACCACCAGGCAACCCCAGATATTGATCACTCCATGTAGTGACCACCAGACAGCCCCAGATATTGATCACTGCATGTAGTGATCACCAGGCAGCCCCAGATATTGATCACTGCATGTAGTGACCACCAGACAGCCCCAGACATTGATCACTCCATGTAGTGACCACCAGGCAGCCCCAGATATTGATCTCTCCCATGTAGTGATCACCAGGCAGCCCCAGATATTGATATCTCCCATGTAGTGATCACCAGGCAGCCCCAGATATTGATATCTCCCATGTAGTGATCACCAGGCAGCCCCAGATATTGATATCTCCCATGTAGTGATCACCAGGCAGCCCCAGATATTGATATCTCCCATGTAGTGATCACCAGGCAGCCCCATATATTGATATCTCCCATGTAGTGATCACCAGGCAGCCTCAGATATTGATATCTCCATGTAGTGATCACCAGGCAGCCCCATATATTGATCACTCCATGTAATGATCACCAGGCAGCCCCAGATATTGATCTCTCCATGTAGTGACCACCAGGCAGCCCCAGATATTGATCACTGCATGTAGTGACCACCAGACAGCCACAGACATTGATCACTGATCACTCCATGTAGTGACCACCAGGCAGCCCCAGATATTGATATCTCCATGTAGTGATCACCAGGCAGCCCCAGATATTGATATCTCCCATGTAGTGATCACCAGGCAGTCTCAGATATTGATATCTCCATGTAGTGATCACCAGGCAGCCCCATATATTGATCACTCCATGTAATGATCACCAGGCAGCCCCAGATATTGATCTCTCCAAGTAATGATCACCAGGCAGCCCCAGATATTGATCTCTCCCATGTAGTGATCACCAGGCAGCCCCAGATATTGATATCTCCCATGTAGTGATCACCAGGCAGCCCCAGATATTGATATCTCCCATGTAGTGATCACCAGGCAGCCCCAGATATTGATATCTCCCATGTAGTGATCACCAGGCAGCCCCATATATTGATATCTCCCATGTAGTGATCACCAGGCAGCCTCAGATATTGATATCTCCATGTAGTGATCACCAGGCAGCCCCATATTTTGATCACTCCATGTAATGATCACCAGGCAGCCCCAGATATTGATCTCTCCATGTAGTGACCACCAGGCAGCCCCAGATATTGATCACTGCATGTAGTGACCACCAGACAGCCACAGACATTGATCACTGATCACTCCATGTAGTGACCACCAGGCAGCCCCAGATATTGATATCTCCATGTAGTGATCACCAGGCAGCCCCAGATATTGATATCTCCCATGTAGTGATCACCAGGCAGCCCCAGATATTGATATCTCCCATGTAGTGATCACCAGGCAGCCCCAGATATTGATATCTCCCATGTAGTGATCACCAGGCAGCCCCAGATATTGATATCTCCCATGTAGTGATCACCAGGCAGCCTCAGATATTGATATCTCCATGTAGTGATCACCAGGCAGCCCCATATATTGATCACTCCATGTAATGATCACCAGGCAGCCCCAGATATTGATCTCTCCAAGTAATGATCACCAGGCAGCCCCAGATATTGATCACTCCATGTAGTGATCACCAGGCAACCCCAGATATTGATCACTGCATGTAGTGATCACCAGGCAGCCCCATATATTGATCACTGCATGTAGTGACCACCAGGCAGCCCCAGATATTGATCACTGCATGTAGTGACCACCAGGCAACCCCAGATATTGATCACTCCATGTAGTGACCACCAGACAGTCCCAGATATTGATCACTGCATGTAGTGATCACCAGGCAGCCCCAGATATTGATCACCATGTAGTGACCACCAGGCAGCCCCAGATATTGATCACTGCATGTAGTGACCACCAGGCAGCCCCAGATATTGATCACTGCATGTAGTGACCACCAGACAGCCCCAGATATTGATCACTCCATGTAGTGACCACCAGGCAGCCCCAGATATTGATCACTCCATGTAGTGATCACCAGGCAGCCCCAGATATTGATCACTCCATGTAGTGACCACCAGACAGCCCCAGATATTGATCACTCCATGTAGTGACCACCAGGCAGCCCCAGATATTGATCACTCCATGTAGTGACCACCAGGCAGCCCCAGATATTGATCACTCCATGTAGTGACCACCAGGCAGTCCCAGATATTGATCCCCATGTAGTGATCAGCCCCAGATATTGATCACCATGTAGTGACCAGGCAGCCCCAGATATTGATCACTGCATGTAGTGACCACCAGACAGCCCCAGATATTGATCACTCCATGTAGTGACCACCAGGCAGCCCCAGATATTGATCACTCCATGTAGTGATCACCAGGCAGCCCCAGGCATTGATCACTCCATGTAGTGACCACCAGACAGCCCCAGATATTGATCACTCCATGTAGTGACCACCAGGCAGCCCCAGATATTGATCACTCCATGTAGTGACCACCAGGCAGCCCCAGATATTGATCACTCCATGTAGTGACCACCAGGCAGCCCCAGATATTGATCACTCCATGTAGTGACCACCAGGCAGATTGATCATCTCCATGTAGTGATCACCAGGCAGCCCCAGATATTGATATCTCCATGTAGTGATCCCCAGGCAGCCCCAGATATTGATCACTCCATGTAGTGAGCCCCAGATATTGATCACTCCATGTAGTGACCACCAGGCAGCCCCAGATATTGATCACTCCATGTAGTGACCACCAGGCAGCCCCAGATATTGATCACTCCATGTAGTGACCACCAGGCAGCCCCAGATATTGATCCCCAGATGATTGATCATTGATCACTCCATGTAGTGACCACCAGACAGCCACAGACATTGATCACTGATCACTCCATGTAGTGACCACCAGGCAGCCCCAGATATTGATATCTCCATGTAGTGATCACCAGGCAGCCCCAGATATTGATATCTCCCATGTAGTGATCACCAGGCAGCCCCAGATATTGATATCTCCCAGTGATCACCAGGCAGCCCCAGATATTGATATCTCCCATGTAGTGATCACCAGGCAGCCCCAGATATTGATATCTCCCATGTAGTGATCACCAGGCAGCCTCAGATATTGATATCTCCATGTAGTGATCACCAGGCAGCCCCAGATATTGATATCTCCCATGATCACCAGGCAGCCCCAGATTGATATCTCCATGTAATGATCACCAGGCAGCCCCCAGCCCCAGATATTGATCTCTCCATGTAATGATCACCAGGCAGCCCCAGATATTGATCACTCCATGTAGTGATCACCAGGCAACCCCAGATATTGATCACTGCATGTAGTGATCACCAGGCAGCCCCATATATTGATCACTGCATGTAGTGACCACCAGGCAGCCCCAGATATTGATCACTGCATGTAGTGACCACCAGGCAGCCCCAGATATTGATCACTGCATGTAGTGACCACCAGACAGCCACAGACATTGATCACTGATCACTCCATGTAGTGACCACCAGGCAGCCCCAGATATTGATATCTCCATGTAGTGATCACCAGGCAGCCCCAGATATTGATATCTCCCATGTAGTGATCACCAGGCAGCCCCAGATATTGATATCTCCCATGTAGTGATCACCAGGCAGCCCCAGATATTGATATCTCCCATGTAGTGATCACCAGGCAGCCCCAGATATTGATATCTCCCATGTAGTGATCACCAGGCAGCCTCAGATATTGATATCTCCATGTAGTGATCACCAGGCAGCCCCATATATTGATCACTCCATGTAATGATCACCAGGCAGCCCCAGATATTGATCTCTCCATGTAATGATCACCAGGCAGCCCCAGATATTGATCACTGCATGTAGTGATCACCAGGCAGCCCCAGATATTGATCACTGCATGTAGTGACCACCAGGCAGCCCCAGATATTGATCACTCCATGTAGTGACCACCAGGCAGCCCCAGATATTGATCACTCCATGTAGTGATCACCAGGCAGCCCCAGATATTGATCACTCCATGTAGTGACCACCAGACAGCCCCAGATATTGATCACTCCATGTAGTGACCACCAGGCAGCCCCAGATATTGATCACTCCATGTAGTGACCACCAGGCAGCCCCAGATATTGATCACTCCATGTAGTGACCACCAGGCAGTCCCAGATATTGATCACTCCATGTAGTGATCACCAGGCAGCCCCAGATATTGATCACTGCATGTAGTGACCACCAGGCAGCCCCAGATATTGATCACTGCATGTAGTGACCACCAGACAGCCCCAGATATTGATCACTCCATGTAGTGACCACCAGGCAGCCCCAGATATTGATCTCTCCATGTAGTGATCACCAGGCAGCCCCAGATATTGATCACTCCATGTAGTGACCACCAGACAGCCCCAGATATTGATCACTCCATGTAGTGACCACCAGGCAGCCCCGGATATTGATCACTCCATGTAGTGACCACCAGGCAGCCCCAGATATTGATCACTCCATGTAGTGATCACCAGGCAGCCCCAGATATTGATCACTGCATGTAGTGACCACCAGGCAGCCCCAGATATTGATCACTGCATGTAGTGACCACCAGACAGCCCCAGATATTGATCACTCCATGTAGTGACCACCAGGCAGCCCCAGATATTGATCTCTCCATGTAGTGATCACCAGGCAGCCCCAGATATTGATCACTCCATGTAGTGACCACCAGGCAGCCCCAGATATTGATCACTCCATGTAGTGACCACCAGGCAGTCCCAGATATTGATCACTCCATGTAGTGACCACCAGGCAGTCCCAGATATTGATCACTCCATGTAGTGATCACCAGGCAGCCCCAGATATTCATCTCAACCATGTTGCATTTAAGGGCTTATGAACAAAGTAATACTGTCTGCCTGGTCCAGGCCTACAGGACTGACTGTTAGACTAGAGTCACAGAAAACACTCAGGCAGACACACACACACACACACACACACACACACACACACACACACACACACACACACACACACACACACACACACACACACACACACACACACACACACACACACACACACACACACACACACACACACACACACACACACAAGACCTTTTGGAGTGTGTAAGGCTAGAAGTGTGTTAACGGAGGAGAAAGCTGGCTCTGACTGAGATGTGTGTGTTTGCAGGGTGTCCCCTATGTGGAGGGCAATGGGATGAGCAGTCTGTACAAACTGCAGGTAAGAACTTCACTGTACTCATCCTCATCAGGTGTTGCCGACGATGCAACTAGCATCACAGTGCTAGTCAACAGTTGACATGTTACTTATAGTCTTGTTTGTTGAGCCTCGGTAGGGTGACCCTCAAAGTAAAGGTTACCACATTCCCCTATATACCGTAGGCTACTGTAGATACCATATCATCAGATACCATGTCATCAGATATCCTGTAATCAGATACCATGTCATCA
>NC_060178.1:106917547-106920047 GCF_021184085.1 Oncorhynchus gorbuscha | reverse complement strand
CCACTGTCTCTTCTGTATAGGGCCCCAAAGGAGACGAGGGAAGAGTGGTGAGTTGAAATCTTTTCATTCTAGGGAATATATTTTATTGAAAGTGTTTCTCACCTGTTTTCATATGCAGTCCAACAGAACTAACAGTCCAACAGAACTAACAAAGGAAATCATTTCAACTACTTTATCTGGGCTTGATTGAGTTTGATTGGCACAATGGAACCAATAGAAGAGTCGCAGAACTGCAAAACCCTCCCGTCCTGCACTACCGACAGGCTAAAGCAAATGCTGACTAAAGCAAATGCATTTGAAAGATTTCAAACAGTATTTGAACCCAGGTCGGTTCTCCAATACAGTCTCTATGGTTCACTTCAACATAAGTCCCTCCACTCTGGAGATGGGAACACAAAATAATGACTGCCACAATCAGTGACTGTTCTATATTGTCTGGCCTGTGGGAGACAATGAACCCTCTTTGCTCTATGCAATGTCTACTGTAACTCCCACGCACACACACACATTAAGAGAGAGAGAGACACACACACACATTAAGAGAGAGAGAGAGAGACACACTCTCTCTCTCTCCCTCCCTCTCTCTCCTCGCTCTCTCTCTCTGTCTCTCTCTCTCTCTCTCTCTCTCTCTCTCTCTCTCTCTCTCTCTCTCTCTCTCTCTCTCTCTCTCTCTCTCTCTCTCTCTCTCTCTCACACATATATATACACACACACGCTCTGTCTCTCTCTCACACACACCCACACACACTCTGTCTATCTCTCTCTTTCACACATACACACACACACACACTCTGTGTCTCTCTCTTTCTCTCTCACTCACACACACAAAGACACACACACTCTCTCTCTCTCTCTCTCTCTCTCTCTCTCTCTCTCTCTCTCTCTCTCTCTCTCTCTCTCTCTCTCTCTCTCTCTCTCTCTCTCTCTCTCTCTCTCTCTCTCTCTCTCTCTCTCTCTCTCTCTCTCTCTCTCACACACACACATACACATAAACACACACACATAGACTGTTTTGGACACACGGACACAGACACACACACACACATACACCAAGGAATGGAAACAATACAACTCCTCTCTTCTGGTATCAACTTGAATTCTCCATCTCTTTCTCTGTCCTCGTGGGGCCAATTGCATTTTTTATTGTTTTGCTGCGGTGCGATTTCTCACTGGGGATGTTAATTTGACATTTGAATAAATTGTGTGAGCTGCGGTTCCTGGTGCTGCGGCTCGGTCGGTGGAATTGCCCCAATCCGTCTCATGCACACACACACACACACACACACACACACACACACACACACACACACACACACACACACACACACACACACACACACACACACACACACACACACACACACACACACACACACACACACACACACACACACACACACACACACACACACACACACACACACACACAAAAACACATAGACAGACACACACACACGTACACACACACACACACACACACACACAGACAGACACACAGACACACACACAGACACACACAGAATCACTCACACACAGACATACACACACACACACAGACACGTACACACACGCACACACAGACACACACACACGCACACACACACACACACACACACACACACACACACACACACACACACACACACACACACACACACACACACACACACACACACACACACACACACACACACACACACACACACACGTACACACACACAGACAATCACACACACACACCCAGACACGTACACAGACACACACAGACACACACAGAAACACTCACACGCAGACACACACACAGACACACTCACACACACACACCAAATTGCCCCAATCCGTCTCGCCACAGCTGATCCCCGGTGGCGATCCCGATCTGTCCCGTTCCACTCTAAGCCACACTATGTTATTCATGACAATCTACATGTGTGATAATTACCTGCCCCATCCATCTATGTCAGAGCAGAGGACAGAGCAGGCCTTGGCCCTACAGTAGTGTGTAATACCATTTCTCCATGGCACATACAGTAGAGCCAGACCAGACCAATAGAAGGGGAGAAGGGATGTGTATTTATACTGTAGTAATTGAGCCAGACCAGACCAATAGAAGGGGGAGGAGGGATGTGAATTTATACTGTAGTAAAGGAGGCAGACCAGACCAATAGAAGGGGCGCAGGGATGTGTATTTCTACTGTAGTAAAGGAGCCAGACCAGACCAATAGAAGGGGAGAAGGGATGTGTATTTCTACTGTAGTAAAGGAGCCAGACCAGACCAATACAAGGGGAGGAGGGATGTGTATTTCTACTGTAGTAAAGGAGCCAGACCAGACCAATAGAAGGGGAGAAGGGATGTGAATTTATACTGTAGTAAATAAGACAGACCAGACCAATAGAAGGGGAGAAGGGATGTGAATTTCTACTGTAGTAAAGGAGACAGACCAGACCAATAGGAGGGGTGAAGGGATGTGAATTTATACTGTAGTAAATAAGACAGACCAGA